>NC_140015.1:40379337-40441837 GCF_964263955.1 Coregonus lavaretus | reverse complement strand
CCCATACACAAAAATGTATGCACGCATGACTGTAAGTCGCTTTGGATAAAAGCGTCTGCTAAATGGCATATTATTATTATATTATTAAGTTATTATCATGATTGACCAGGTCAGTATACCTTTTGGTCATTGGATTTTGATAACATGGAAACTGAAAAAAGTTTTTTTTGGGGGGGGAGTAAACAGACCTCAGAACCCAGAATCTTCGCCCAGGAGTGAGGCCCAGACAGGGGTGCCTCGAGTGGGGGTTGCCTGCTCTGTCCCCCTTTTTTTGGGCCCACTGGGCCTGTGGTGTGTGGAGGGCTGACTGAGGCCTAGAGCTGAGGCTGGGTGACTGACTGGGTAAGTGATATACACTGTCCACTGTTCTCCCTGGGACGGTCCCAGCCCTCCCTGGCCCTCTCCCCCATCTGGCTGGATGTAGTGGCGCCCCCTGGCGGCCTTGGCCGCGGGCGGGGGTCGGGCTCCCTCTGGGTGGCCCCAGTCCTCCCTGGCCCTCTGGAACTCTCTCTCATTCAGTTAAATGAAGCGCGGGTAAAGGGCTGCTCTGCTGGACTCCGTCATTTCTCTCAGTTCTTTCTCTAATCACTTCTATATGTGGGTTACCAGATGCCCGTGGTTAAACTGCTGTAAAACGGCCAGTGGTTCCCCCCAATGGCCGATCGGGGCTGAACCTGATAGTCTGGTTTGTTTTAATCGGAATAGTGCGTGTCAAACTAAAAGGGGAACAGAGCAGGCAACCTCCAGCGAGGCTTCCTGCTCTGCCCCCCTGAAGGACAGTCACCCAGCTGCAGCTCTAGACCTCAGTCAGCCCTCCACGCACCACAGGCCCAGTGGGCCAAAAAAAGGGGAACAGAGCCTACTCTTCCAACTCAGGAAACTTGCCCTCTCCCTTGGCCTGAGAGTCCAGTTTACTCCCTGGACCTCCAGACCTCCACACCTACCCTACCCGGGAAACACCCCTATCTCTGAGCATCACCCATCACCGCATCCCGGCCGGGGGAACAGCCACCTCCAGAACCTCGCCCACCAGGTGAACCGGGGTTATGGGTTCTGAGGTCTGTTTACTCCCTCCCTCCCCACCCCCAAAGGAAAAACCAAAACAATAGTTTTGTCATTATTTTATTTCTCATGATTCCATTTCTGGTTTTGTTAAAAAACGAAAAAGCAAGTCATTTTGTGTCCTTTTCTGTTTTTCCATCTGATAGCAAAAAATGAAATAACAACTGTTTTTTTTGTTTTTAATTTACACATTAAACTGCAAAATCCAAATGACTAAAAGGTACACTGACCAGGATAACTGTGCTTTTCTGTTTCTAATGTTAGTAATGCTCCCTCCTGATTTAGAACTCCTACAGCATTCCACTGGCAGAAAAAGAACATCCATGGTTCCAGAAATAAAAGTGATTAATTTGTGAAAACCCAAAGGACTTCCACCCACAGACAGACTAGGAAAACAATACACTGGCTTAGTCCTAAACAACACCCTATTCCTAAACAGTATACTACTTTTGGCCAGAGCCCTATCAGCACTATATATGGTGCCATTTGGGATGCAACCTCGGCTAGGAAAACAATATACTGATTCACAGCAACCAGGGGGTGTTACTGGAGTATGGCAGTAACCAGGGGGTGTTACTGGAGTATGGCAGTAACCAGGGGGTGTTACTGGAGTATGACAGTAACCAGGGGGTGTTACTGGAGTATGGCAGTAACCAGGGGGGTGTTACTGGAGTATGGCAGTAACCAGGGGGTGTTACTGGAGTATGGCAGTAACCAGGGGTGTTACTGGAGTATGGCAGTAACCAGGGGGGTGTTACTGAAGTATGGCGTTAACCAGGGGGGTGTTACTGGAGTATGGCAGTAACCAGGGGGGTGTTACTGGAGTATGGCAGTAACCAGGGGGGTGTTACTGGAGTATGGCAGCAACCAGGGGGGTGTTACTGGAGTATGGCAGTAACCAGGGGGGTGTTACTGGAGTATGGCAGTAACCAGGGGGGTGTTACTGGAGTATGGCAGCAACCAGGGGGGTTTTACTGGAGTATGGCAGTAACCAGGGGGTGTTACTGAAGTATGGCAGTAACCAGGGGGGTGTTACTGGAGTATGGCAGTAACCAGGGGTGTGTTACTGGAGTATGGCAGTAACCAGGGGGGTGTTACTGGAGTATGGCAGTAACCAGGGGTGTGTTACTGGAGTATGGCAGTAACCAGGGGGGTGTTACTGGAGTATGGCAGTAACCAGGGGGTGTTGCTGGAGTATGGCAGTAACCAGGGGGGTGTTACTGGAGTATGGCAGTAACCAGGGGGGTGTTACTGGAGTATGACAGTAACCAGGGGGGTGTTACTGGAGTATGGCAGTAACCAGGGGGTGTTACTGGAGTATGGTAGTAACCAGGGGGTGTTACTGGAGTATGGCAGTAACCAGGGGGGTGTTACTGGAGTATGACAGTAACCAGGGGGGTGTTACTGGAGTATGGCAGTAACCAGGGGGTGTTACTGGAGTATGGCAGTAACCAGGGGGTGTTACTGGAGTATGGCAGTAACCAGGGGGTGTTACTGGAGTATGGCAGTAACCAGGGGTGTTACTGGAGTATGGCAGTAACCAGGGGGGTGTTACTGAAGTATGGCGTTAACCAGGGGGGTGTTACTGGAGTATGGCAGTAACCAGGGGGGTGTTACTGGAGTATGGCAGTAACCAGGGGTGTGTTACTGGAGTATGGCAGTAACCAGGGGTGTGTTACTGGAGTATGGCAGTAACCAGGGGTGTGTTACTGGAGTATGGCAGTAACCAGGGGTGTGTTACTGGAGTATGGCAGTAACCAGGGGTGTGTTACTGGAGTATGGCAGTAACCAGGGGTGTGTTACTGGAGTATGGCAGTAACCAGGGGGGTGTTACTGGAGTATGACGGAATTCAACTGAGTCCTCTATAGATATACAGTGCATTCGGAAAGTATTCAGACCCCTTGACTTTTTCCACATTTTGTTATGTTACAGCCTTATTCTAAAATTGATTAAATTGTTTTTTTCCTCATCAATCTACACACAATACCCCATAATGACAAAGCAAAAGCAGGTTTTTAGAAATGTTAGCAAATGCATTACAAATAAAAAACGGAAATATCACATTTACATGAGTATTCAGACCCTTTACTCAGTACTTTGTTGAAGCACCTTTGGCAGCGATTACAGCCTCGAGTCTTCTTGCGTATGACGCTACAAGCTTGGCACACCTATATTTGGGGAGTCTCTCCCATTCTTCTCTGCAGATTCTCTCAAGCTCTGTCAGGAGCGTCACTGCACAGCTATTTTCAGGTCTCTCCAGAGATATTAGATCGGGTTCAAGTCCGGGCTCTGGCTGGGCCACTCAAGGACATTCAGAGACTTGTCCTGAAGCCACTCCTACGTTGTGTTGGCTGTGTGCTTAGGGTCGTTGTCCTGTTGGAAGGTGAACCTTCGCCCCAGTCTGAGGTCCTGAGCGCTCTGAAGCAGGTTTTCATCAAGGATCTCTCTTTACTTTGCTCCATTAATCTTTACCTCGACCCTGACTAGTCTCCCAGTCCCTGCCGCTAGTAGGGATGGTGCCAGGTTTCCTCCAGATGTGACGCTTGGCATTCAGGCCAAAGAGTTCAATCTTGGTTTCATCAGACCAGTGAATCTTGTTTGTCTGGCCACTCTACCATAAAGGGCTGATTGGTGGAGTGCTGCAGATTTGTTTGTCCTTCTGGAAGGTTCTCCCATCTCCACAGAGGAACTCTGGAGCTCTGTCTGAGTGACCATCGGGTTCTTGTTCACCACCCTGACCAAGGCCCTTCTCCCCCGATTGCTCAGTTTGACTGGGCGGCCAGCTCTAGGAAGAGTCTTGGTTGTTCCAAAGTTCTTCCATTTAAGAATGATGGAGGCCACTGTGTTCTTGGGGACCTTCAATGCTGCAGACCTTTTTTGGTACCCTTCCCCAGATCTTAGCCTCGACACAATCCTGTCTCAGAGCTCTACGGACAATTCCTTCGAACTTATGGCTTGCTTTGCTCTGACATGCACTGTCAACTGTGGGACCTTATATAGACAGGTACAGTGGGGAAAAAAAGTATTTAGTCAGCCACCAATTGTGCAAGTTCTCCCACTTAAAAAGATGAGAGAGGCCTGTAATTTTCATCATAGGTACACGTCAACTATGACAGACAAAATGAGAAAAAAAAATTCAGAAAATCACATTGTAGGATTTTTTATGAATTTATTTGTAAATTATGGTGGAAAATAAGTATTTGGTCAATAACAAAAGTTTCTCAATACTTTGTTATATACCCTTTGTTGGCAATGACACAGGTCAAACGTTTTCTGTAAGTCTTCACAAGGTTTTCACACACTGTTGCTGGTATTTTGGCCCATTCCTCCATACAGATCTCCTCTAGAGCAGTGATGTTTTGGGGCTGTCGCTGGGCAACACGGACTTTCAACTCCCTCCAAAGATTTTCTATGGGGTTGAGATCTGGAGACTGGCTAGGCCACTCCAGGACCTTGAAATGCTTCTTACGAAGCCACTCCTTCGTTGCCCGGGCGGTGTGTTTGGGATCATTGTCATGCTGAAAGACCCAGCCACGTTTCATCTTCAATGCCCTTGCTGATGGAAGGAGGTTTTCACTCAAAATCTCACGATACATGGCCCCATTCATTCTTTCCTTTACACGGATCAGTCGTCCTGGTCCCTTTGCAGAAAAACAGCCCCAAAGCATGATGTTTCCACCCCCATGCTTCACAGTAGGTATGGTGTTCTTTGGATGCAACTCAGCATTCTTTGTCCTCCAAACACGACGAGTTGAGTTTTTACCAAAAAGTTCTATTTTGGTTTCATCTGACCATGTGACATTCTCCCAATCCTCTTCTGGATCATCCAAATGCACTCTAGCAAACTTCAGACAGGCCTGGACATGTACTGGCTTAAGCAGGGGGACACGTCTGGCACTGCAGGATTTGAGTCCCTGGCGGTGTAGTGTGTTACTGATGGTAGGCTTTGTTACTTTGGTCCCAGCTCTCTGCAGGTCATTCACTAGGTCCCCCCGTGTGGTTCTGGGATTTTTGCTCACCGTTCTTGTGATAATTTTGACCCCACGGGGTGAGATCTTGCGTGGAGCCCCAGATCGAGGGAGATTATCAGTGGTCTTGTATGTCTTCCATTTCCTAATAATTGCTCCCACAGTTGATTTCTTCAAACCAAGCTGCTTACCTATTGCAGATTCAGTCTTCCTGGTGCAGGTCTACAATTTTGTTTCTGGTGTCCTTTGACAGCTCTTTGGTCTTGGCCATAGTGGAGTTTGGAGTGTGACTGTTTGAGGTTGTGGACAGGTGTCTTTTATACTGATAACAAGTTCAAACAGGTGCCATTAATACAGGTAACGAGTGGAGGACAGAGGAGCCTCTTAAAGAAGAAGTTACAGGTCTGTGAGAGCCAGAAATCTTGCTTGTTTGTAGGTGACCAAATACTTATTTTCCACCATAATTTGCAAATAAATTCATAAAAAATCCTACAATGTGATTTTCTGGAGAAAAAAATTCTCAATTTGTCTGTCATTGTTGACGTGTACCTATGATGAAAATTACAGGCCTCTCTCATCTTTTTAAGTGGGAGAACTTGCACAATTGGTGGCTGACTAAATACTTTTTTTCCCCACTGTATGTGCCTTTCCAAATCATGTCCAATCAATTGAATTTACCACAGGTGGACTCCAATCAAGTTGTAGAAACATCTCAAGGATGATCAATGGAAACAGGATGTAGCTGAGCTCAATTTCGAGTCTCCTAGCAAAGGGTCTGAATACTTAAGAAAATAAGGTATTTCTGTTTTTTATTTTTAATACATTTGCAAAAATGTCTAAAAACCTGTTTTCGGTTTGTCATTATAGGATATTGTGTGTAGATTGATGAAGAACATTTTAATTTAATCCATTTTAGAACAAGGCTGTAATGTAACAAAATGTGGAAAAAGTCAAGGGGTCTGAATACTTTCTGAATACACTGTAGATCATCCATCAACACTAACGCACAGACAAAGAGACAGACATACAGACAGACACAAAGAGACGGACAGACAGACAGACACAAAGACACAGACAGACAGACAGACACAAAGAGACAGACAGACAGACAGACAGACAGACATTTACATTTACATTTACGTCATTTAGCAGACGCTCTTATCCAGAGCGACTTACAGGAGCAATTAGGGTTAAGTGCCTTGCTTAAGGGCACATCGACAGATTTTTCACCTAGTCGGCTCGGGGATTAGAACCAGCGACCTTTCGGTTACAGGCACAACGCTCTTACCCACTAAGCTACCTGCCGCCCCCGGACAGAGAGACAGAGAGACAGAGAGACAGACAGAGAGACAGAGAGACAGACAGATTAGTGGGACTGGCCTGTAATTCCCCCTAAACTGCAGCCAAAGAGACACGGCTGAACACATTTATCAGATTCACACACACATTATGTACACATACACTACATACTGTGTGTGTGTACAAACTTTAACACAGCCTTTTCATTACAACAATTATTATCTGGGAGATATTTCGGAGCACTTTAGAGCCCTGCACACACACAGACGCTATACACTCCTTCCCTCTCTGTCATGCACACGCACACACACACCCAAACACACAGACACTCGGATTGGAGGAGTGGAATGAACAGAGACGAGAGGAGGCTGAAATAGTCCAGAATAAGAAGATATACTCTACACTACATCAAAAGGATACCAGGTAGTTAATTTAGTCCCTGCTGGTCTGTCTCTGAAGCCCTGGATGGGAGACCAGATTATACCCCTGGACTAGACTAGACACACACTAACCCTAACTCCTGGACTAGACCAGACACACACTAACCCTAACTCCTGGACTAGACCAGACACACACTAACCCTAACTCCTGGACTAGACCAGACACACACTAACCCTAACTCCTGGACTAGACCAGACACACACTAACCCTAACTCCTGGACTAGACCAGACACACACTAACCCTAACTCCTGGACTAGACCAGACACACACTAACCCTAACTCCTGGACTAGACCAGACACACACTAACCCTAACTCCTGGACTAGACCAGACACACACTAACCCTAACTCCTGGACTAGACCAGACACACACTAACCCTAACTCCTAGACTAGACCAGACACACACTAACCCTAACTCCTGGACTAGACCAGACACACACTAACCCTAACTCCTGGACTAGACCAGACACACACTAACCCTAACTCCTGGACTAGACCAGACACACACTAACCCTTAACTCCTGGACTAGACCAGACACACACTAACCCTAACTCCTGGACTAGACCAGGCTTGTATGCACGCCGGCACTCACGGACGCACACACCGGCTATTTCTGCTAAACCCATTCTGCCCATGGCTGCGTGGCCTGGATATGAATAATATTATAGTAAACAGTTTAGTCATGTGTGTGTGTGTGTGTGTCTTTAAATAGCTGTGGTCACTGGTCAGCAGTGAGAGGGCCAGATGATTTAGAGAAGGATGAGAAATTCCTGTAGGAAGAGAGAAGGAAAAGGAATGTAGAGGAGTGATGGACCAGGTAAAGAGAGAAGGGAGGGGAGTGGAGAGAGACACCTGTGGGCTTCTCCTGTGGTGTCCCAATGAGAGAGGGAGAGGCCAGGCCAGTCCTGGGACTGACATGTCTAAGTATAGCCCCCCACAGTGGAAACACACACACAGGGGTCCATTCTGACAGTGGGGTGTGAATGAGAAACCATAACAACCAGTCCTAACCCCATAACAACCAGTCCTAACCCCATAACAACCAGTCCTAACCCCATAACAACTAGTCCTAACCCCATAACAACCAGCCCTAACCCCATAACAACCAGTCCTAACCCATAACAGCTAGTCCTAACCCCATAACAACTAGTCCTAACCCCATAACAACCAGTCCCAACCCCATAACAACCAGTCCTAACCCCATAACAACCAGTCCCAACTCCATAACAACCAGTCCTAACCCCATAACAACCAGTCGTAACCCCATAACAACCAGTCCTAACCCCATAACAACCAGTCCTAACCCCATAACAACCAGTCCTAACCCCATAACAACCAGTCCTAACCCCATAACAACTAGTCCTAACCCCATAACAACTAGTTCCAACCCCATAACAACCAGTCCCAACCCCATAACAACTAGTTCCAACCCCATAACAACCAGTCCCAACCCCATAACAACTAGTTCCAACCCCATAACAACCAGTCCTAACCCCATAATAACTAGTCCTAACCCCATAACAACCAGTCCTAACCCCATAACAACCAGTCCTAACCCCATAACAATCAGTCCTAACCCCATAACAACTAGTCCTAACCCCATAACAACTAGTTCCAACCCCATAACAACTAGTTCCAACCCCATAACAACCAGTCCCAACCCCATAACAACCAGTCCTAACCCCATAACAACTAGTCCTAACCCCATAACAACCAGTCCTAACCCCATAACAACCAGTCCTAACCCCATAACAATCAGTCCTAACCCCATAACAACCAGTCGTAACCCCATAACAACCAGTCCTAACCCCATAACAACCAGTCCTAACCCCATAACAACCAGTCCTAACCCCATAACAATCAGTCCTAACCCCATAACAACCAGTCGTAACCCCATAACAACCAGTCCTAACCCCATAACAACCAGTCCTAACCCCATAACAACCAGTCCTAACCCCATAACAACTAGTCCTAACCCCATAACAACTAGTTCCAACCCCATAACAACCAGTCCTAACCCCATAATAACTAGTCCTAACCCCATAACAACCAGTCCTAACCCCATAACAACCAGTCCTAACCCCATAACAACCAGTCGTAACCCCATAACAACCAGTCCTAACCCCATAACAACCAGTCCTAACCCCATAACAACCAGTCCTAACCCCATAACAACCAGTCCTAACCCCATAACAACTAGTTCCAACCCCATAACAACCAGTCCCAACCCCATAACAACCAGTCCTAACCCCATAACAACCAGTCCTAACCCCATAACAACTAGTTCTAACCCCATAACAACTTGTTCTAACCCCATAACAACCAGTCCTAACCCCATAACAACCAGTCCCAACCCCATAACAACCAGTCTTAACCCCCATAACAACCAGTCCTAACCCCACAACCGTGCCAATATATCCTCCAAGCACCGTCTTCGAGGGTGTTATCACTTTAATACAATGGGCTACCAACAATGATTGAAATATTTTCATTAAAAACGTTCTTTTGATTAATTTATTCATACTATTTCATCCTTCCACAAGATATAGTCCCAACACAAATCTAGGGTTGCTATCCAAGCCGGCTGGTCATTCTATCGGTTCTGTTGCCAGAGACGCAACCCAGTCGCTCAGTCTTTTTGTTCTGTATCTATGGACGCAACCCAGTTGTTCGTTCTAAATGTTCCATTGCCATATTGGCTGGCAACGTTCTTATCCCTTGCTTGCTAGCTAGCCAACTACGGCTAACTTACAGAATAACAACAAAGTGGCTGCATTTGCGTTTGTTTAAGCTGTTTTCTAGTGACATTTATTTGGATACATCCATAACAATGAGCTAATGATGCGCGATTTCACCTGGCATAGAAAATGTGCTCTCTCATCAGGACACTGTTGTTCAGAGGAGCTAGCCAACAACACAGCTAACACAATAACTTCAAGTAGAAGCTGGACAGACTTCAAACTATAAGCTGGACAGACTTCAAACTAGCTGCACTTCGTTTCATTTGACCTGTTTTCTATTGATAGTTCTTTGTATATATCCATAAAAATGATGCCAGCTGATTCATGATTTCGACTGGCTGAGAAAAGCTGCTTACCTGTCTGTCTCATCCCGACACATTCATTACTATGGGACAGCTGGAGATCGATTTTTGAATATTGAAACAATGTTGCTAATGTCGAAGAGACAGACAGCAATGTTTATACAAATCTCTGCTGTTGAAAACTAAATGTTAGTCTAAAGGAAAGCCGGTGGTAACTTGTGGAATAAACACCGGCTGGAATGCGGTTTTAACCAATCAGCATTCAGGATTAGACCCATCTGTTGTATAAAACCCCATAACAACCAGTCCTAACCCCATAACAACCAGTTCTAACCCCATAACAACCAGTAACAACCAGTCCTAACCCCATAACAACCAGTCCTAACCCCATAACAACCAGTAACAACCAGTCCTAACACTAACAACGCTACACACAGAAACACTATGTCTGCATCCCAAATGGCACCCTATTCCCTACGTAGTGCACTACTTTTGACCACGGCCCACAGGGAATAGGGTGCCATTTGGGCTGCACCCTAAATCCTCACCATCTATTTGTTTAGGCCTGTGTTCATCAGATACTGAAGAGGTTTTAGTTTCTCAAGCAGCTAGAACAAGACTCCAAAGTGCTATCATAAAATACCAGAGGCAAGGACAAACTCCCTCTATCCCCAGCAGAGGAGCCTGATTTGGGGCATGGACCCTAGAGCCTGAGCACCCTGGTCCTGGAAGGTTGGAGGTTCTCCAGACCGAGAGGACCTGTGGAGGCTAGCCCAGGGAGAGGGCTCCTCTTGGGGCTGTGGATGAGAGGAAGGGCCCCCTGGGGAGGAGGGCACTGGATGACCTGGCAGGGCAGGAATGCCTGGGCTAAAACAGTCCACATGGCTACACACACACACACACACACACACACACACACACACACACACACACACACACCTAACACAGTCCACATGGCTCCATGCGCCATTGCTGCATCGCTTGGCACCAAACAACAGCAGGCTAGGCACAGTTGTTTGGCAACCACCCACCAACTCCCTCTCACATTGGCTAGATTCCGTATAGCCGGCAACTCCCTCTCCCATTGGTTAGTTAGTTCTGGCACGAATGCCTGTAATTTTTGTTTCCATCAGTCATCTAAGCCCACTCTCCCCAAGCACACACACACACACACTCTCTCTACACACACACACACACACACACACACACACACACTCTCTCTCTACACACACACACACACACACACACACAGAGATACACACACACTCCTTAAGCCCATCAATTCATGTTCTGACAAACCAGTCTCTCTGAACACACACTATGCCAGGGAGTCAGCAGGAGGAAGGGTCTGTTTCTGATTAGTGTGTTATATAGTAGTTGGTCCAGATCAGATTAGTGTGTTATATAGTAGTTGGTCCAGATCAGATTAGTGTGTTATATAGTAGTTGGTCCAGATCAGATTAGTGTGTTATATAGTAGTTGGTCCAGATCAGATTAGTGTGTTATATAGTAGTTGGTCCAGATCAGATTAGTGTGTTATATAGTAGTTGGTCCAGGTCAGTGTGTTATATAGTAGTTGGTCCAGATCAGTGTGTTATATAGTAGTTGGACCAGATCAGTGTGTTACATAGTAGTTGGTCCAGGTCAGTGTGTTATATAGTAGTTGGTCAAGGTCAGTGTGTTATATAGTAGTTGGTCCAGGTCAGTGTGTTATATAGTAGTTGGTCCAGATCAGATTAGTGTGTTATATAGTAGTTGGTCCAGGTCAGTGTGTTATATAGTAGTTGGTCCAGGTCAGTGTGTTATATAGTAGTTGGTCCAGGTCAGTTTGTTATATAGTAGTTGGTCCAGGTCAATGTGTTACAGTGGGGAAAAAAAGTATTTAGTCAGCAACCAATTGTGCAAGTTCTCCCACTTAAAAAGATGAGAGATGCCTGTAATTTTCATCATAGGTACACGTCAACTATGACAGACAAATTGAGAAAAATAAATCCAGAAAATCACATTGTAGGATTTGTAATGAATTTATTTGCAAATTATGGTGGAAAATAAGTATTTGGTCACCTACAAACAAGCAAGATTTCTGGCTCTCACAGACCTGTAACTTCTTCTTTAAGAGGCTCCTCTGTCCTCCCCTCGTTACCTGTATTAATGGCACCTGTTTGAACTTGTTATCAGTATAAAATACACCTGTCCACAACCTCAAACAGTCACACTCCAAACTCCACTATGGCCAAGACCAAAGAGCTGTCAAAGGACACCAGAAACAAAATTGTAGACCTGCACCAGGCTGGGAAGACTGAATCTGCAATAGGTAAGCAGCTTGGTTTGAAGAAATCAACTGTGGGAGCAATTATTAGGAAATGGAAGACATACAACACCACTGATAATCTCCCTCGATCTGGGGCTCCACGCAAGATCTCACCCCGTGGGGTCAAAATGATCACAAGAACGGTGAGCAAAAATCCCAGAACCACACGGGGGGACCTAGTGAATGACCTGCAGAGAGCTGGGACCAAAGTAACAAAGCCTACCATCAGTAACACACTACGCCGCCAGGGACTCAAATCCTGCTGTGTCCCCCTGCTTAAGCCAGTACATGTCCAGGCCCGTCTGAAGTTTGCTAGAGTGCATTTGGATGATCCAGAAGAGGATTGCGAGAATGTCATATGGTCAGATGAAACCAAAATAGAACTTTTTGGTAAAAACTCAACTCGTCGTGTTTGGAGTACAAAGAATGCTGAGTTGCATCCAAAGAACACCATACCTACTGTGAAGCATGGGTGTGGAAACATCATGCTTTGGGGCTGTTTTTCTGCAAAGGGACCAGGACGACTGATCAGTGTAAAGGAAAGAATGAATGGGGCCATGTATCGTGAGATTTTGAGTGAAAACCTCCTTCCATCAGCAAGGGCATTGAAGATGAAACGTGGCTGGGTCTTTCAGCATGACAATGATCCCAAACACACCGCCCGAGCAACGAAGGAGTGGCTTCGTAAGAAGCATTTCAAGGTCCTGGAGTGGCCTAGCCAGTCTCCAGATCTCAACCCCATAGAAAATCTTTGGAGGGAGTTGAAAATCCGTGTTGCCCAGCGACAGCCCCAAAACATCACTGCTCTAGAGGAGATCTGCATGGAGGAATGGGCCAAAATATCAGCAACAGTGTGTGAAAACCTTGTGAAGACTTACAGAAAACGTTTGACCTGTGTCATTGCCAACAAAGGGTATATAACAAAGTATTGAGAAACTTTTGTTATTGACCAAATACTTATTTTCCACCATAATTTGCAAATAAATTCATTAAAAATCCTACAATGTGATTTTCTGGAATTTCTTTTCTAATTTTGTCTGTCATAGTTGACGTGTACCTATGATGAAAATTACAGGCCTCTCTCATCTTTTTAAGTGGGAGAACTTGCACAATTGGTGGCTGACTAAATACTTTTTTTCCCCACTGTATATAGTAGTTGGTCCAGGTCAGGGTGTTATATAGTAGTTGGACCAGATTAGTGTGTTATATAGTAGTTGGTCCAGATCAGGGTGTTATATAGTAGTTGGTACAGGTCAGTGTGTTATATAGTAGTTGGTACAGGTCAGTGTGTTATATAGTAGTTGGTCCAGGTCAGGGTGTTATATAGTAGTTGGTCCAGGTCAGGGTGTTATATAGTAGTTGGTCCAGATCAGGGTGTTATATAGTAGTTGGTCCAGGTCAGTGTGTTATATAGTAGTTGGTCCAGGTCAGGGTGTTATATAGTAGTTGGTCCAGGTCAGTGTGTTATATAGTAGTTGGTCCAGGTCAGGGTGTTATATAGTAGTTGGTCCAGGTCAGGGTGTTATATAGTAGTTGGTCCAGATCAGGGTGTTATATAGTAGTTGGTACAGGTCAGTGTGTTATATAGTAGTTGGTCCAGGTCAGGGTGTTATATAGTAGTTGGTCCAGGTCAGTGTGTTATATAGTAGTTGGTCCAGGTCAGGGTGTTATATAGTAGTTGGTCCAGGTCAGGGTGTTATATAGTAGTTGGTCCAGGTCAGTGTGTTATATAGTAGTTGGTCCAGGTCAGGGTGTTATATAGTAGTTGGTCCAGGTCAGGGTGTTATATAGTAGTTGGTCCAGATCAGGGTGTTATATAGTAGTTGGTACAGGTCAGTGTGTTATATAGTAGTTGGTCCAGGTCAGGGTGTTATATAGTAGTTGGTCCAGGTCAGTGTGTTATATAGTAGTTGGTCCAGGTCAGGGTGTTATATAGTAGTTGGTCCAGGTCAGGGTGTTATATAGTAGTTGGTCCAGGTCAGTGTGTTATATAGTAGTTGGTCCAGGTCAGGGTGTTATATAGTAGTTGGTCCAGGTCAGTGTGTTATATAGTAGTTGGTCCAGATCAGGGTGTTATATAGTAGTTGGTCCAGGTCAGGGTGTTATATAGTAGTTGGTCCAGGTCAGGGTGTTATATAGTAGTTGGTCCAGGTCAGTGTGTTATATAGTAGTTGGTCCAGATCAGGGTGTTATATAGTAGTTGGTCCAGGTCAGGGTGTTATATAGTAGTTGGTCCAGGTCAGTGTGTTATATAGTAGTTGGTCCAGGTCAGTGTGTTATATAGTAGTTGGTCCAGGTCAGTGTGTTATATAGTAGTTGGTCCAGGTCAGGGTGTTATATAGTAGTTGGTCCAGGTCAGTGTGTTATATAGTAGTTGGTCCAGGTCAGATTAGTGTGTTATATAGTAGTTGGTCCAGGTCAGGGTGTTATATAGTAGTTGGTCCAGGTCAGATTAGTGTGTTATATAGTAGTTGGTACAGGTCAATGTGTTATATAGTAGTTGGTCCAGGTCAGTGTGTTATATAGTAGTTGGTCCAGGTCAGTGTGTTATATAGTAGTTGGTCCAGGTCAGGGTGTTATATAGTAGTTGGACCAGATTAGTGTGTTATATAGTAGTTGGTCCAGATCAGGGTGTTATATAGTAGTTGGTACAGGTCAGTGTGTTATATAGTAGTTGGTACAGGTCAGTGTGTTATATAGTAGTTGGTCCAGGTCAGGGTGTTATATAGTAGTTGGTCCAGGTCAGGGTGTTATATAGTAGTTGGTCCAGATCAGGGTGTTATATAGTAGTTGGTCCAGGTCAGTGTGTTATATAGTAGTTGGTCCAGGTCAGGGTGTTATATAGTAGTTGGTCCAGGTCAGTGTGTTATATAGTAGTTGGTCCAGGTCAGGGTGTTATATAGTAGTTGGTCCAGGTCAGGGTGTTATATAGTAGTTGGTCCAGATCAGGGTGTTATATAGTAGTTGGTACAGGTCAGTGTGTTATATAGTAGTTGGTCCAGGTCAGGGTGTTATATAGTAGTTGGTCCAGGTCAGTGTGTTATATAGTAGTTGGTCCAGGTCAGGGTGTTATATAGTAGTTGGTCCAGGTCAGGGTGTTATATAGTAGTTGGTCCAGGTCAGTGTGTTATATAGTAGTTGGTCCAGGTCAGGGTGTTATATAGTAGTTGGTCCAGGTCAGGGTGTTATATAGTAGTTGGTCCAGATCAGGGTGTTATATAGTAGTTGGTACAGGTCAGTGTGTTATATAGTAGTTGGTCCAGGTCAGGGTGTTATATAGTAGTTGGTCCAGGTCAGTGTGTTATATAGTAGTTGGTCCAGGTCAGGGTGTTATATAGTAGTTGGTCCAGGTCAGGGTGTTATATAGTAGTTGGTCCAGGTCAGTGTGTTATATAGTAGTTGGTCCAGGTCAGGGTGTTATATAGTAGTTGGTCCAGGTCAGTGTGTTATATAGTAGTTGGTCCAGATCAGGGTGTTATATAGTAGTTGGTCCAGGTCAGGGTGTTATATAGTAGTTGGTCCAGGTCAGGGTGTTATATAGTAGTTGGTCCAGGTCAGTGTGTTATATAGTAGTTGGTCCAGATCAGGGTGTTATATAGTAGTTGGTCCAGGTCAGGGTGTTATATAGTAGTTGGTCCAGGTCAGTGTGTTATATAGTAGTTGGTCCAGGTCAGTGTGTTATATAGTAGTTGGTCCAGGTCAGTGTGTTATATAGTAGTTGGTCCAGGTCAGGGTGTTATATAGTAGTTGGTCCAGGTCAGTGTGTTATATAGTAGTTGGTCCAGGTCAGATTAGTGTGTTATATAGTAGTTGGTCCAGGTCAGGGTGTTATATAGTAGTTGGTCCAGGTCAGATTAGTGTGTTATATAGTAGTTGGTACAGGTCAATGTGTTATATAGTAGTTGGTCCAGGTCAGTGTGTTATATAGTAGTTGGTCCAGGTCAGTGTGTTATATAGTAGTTGGTCCAGATCAGTGTGTTATATAGTAGTTGGTCCAGATCAGTGTGTTATATAGTAGTTGGTCCAGGTCAGGGTGTTATATAGTAGTTGGCTGGTAGATCAGTGTGTTATATAGTAGTTGGTCCAGGTCAGATCAGTGTGTTATATAGTAGTTGGTCCAGGTCAGTGTGTTATATAGTAGTTGGTCCAGGTCAGGGTGTTATATAGTAGTTGGTCCAGGTCAGTGTGTTATATAGTAGTTGGTCCAGGTCAGGGTGTTATATAGTAGTTGGTCCAGGTCAGTGTGTTATATAGTAGTTGGTCCAGATCAGTGTGTTATATAGTAGTTGGTCCAGATCAGTGTGTTATATAGTAGTTGGTCCAGGTCAGGGTGTTATATAGTAGTTGGACCAGATCAGGGTGTTATATAGTAGTTGGTCCAGATCAGTGTGTTATATAGTAGTTGGTCCAGATCAGATTAGTGTGTTATATAGTAGTTGGTCCAGATCAGTGTGTTATATAGTAGTTGGTCCAGATCAGATTAGTGTGTTATATAGTAGTTGGTCCAGATCAGTGTGTTATATAGTAGTTGGTCCAGGTCAGGGTGTTATATAGTAGTTGGTCCAGGTCAGTGTGTTATATAGTAGTTGGACCAGATCAGATTAGTGTGTTATATAGTAGTTGGTACAGGTCAGTGTGTTATATAGTAGTTGGTCCAGGTCAGGGTGTTATATAGTAGTTGGTCCAAGTCAGTGTGTTATATAGTAGTTGGACCAGATCAGATTAGTGTGTTATATAGTAGTTGGTCCAGGTCAGTGTGTTATATAGTAGTTGGTCCAGATCAGTGTGTTATATAGTAGTTGGACCAGATCAGATTAGTGTGTTATATAGTAGTTGGTCTAGGTCAATGTGTTATATAGTAGTTGGTACAGGTCAGTGTGTTATATAGTAGTTGGTCCAGATCAGGGTGTTATATAGTAGTTGGTCCAGGTCAGTGTGTTATATAGTAGTTGGACCAGATCAGATTAGTGTGTTATATATTAGTTGGTCCAGGTCAGTGTGTTATATAGTAGTTGGTCCAGATCAGTGTGTTATATAGTAGTTGGACCAGATCAGATTAGTGTGTTATATAGTAGTTGGTCTAGGTCAATGTGTTATATAGTAGTTGGTACAGGTCAGTGTGTTATATAGTAGTTGGTCCAGGTCAGTGTGTTATATAGTAGTTGTTCCAGGTCAGTGTGTTATATAGTAGTTGGTCCAGGTCAGATCAGTGTGTTATATAGTAGTTGGTCCAGGTAAGATCAATGTGTTATATAGTAGTTGGTCCAGGTCAGTGTGTTATATAGTAGTTGGTCCAGATCAGATTAGTGTGTTATATAGTAGTTGGTCCAGATCAGGGTGTTATATAGTAGTTGGTCCAGGTCAGTGTGTTATATAGTAGTTGGTCCAGATCAGATTAGTGTGTTATATAGTAGTTGGTCCAGGTCAGGGTGTTATATAGTAGTTGGTCCAGGTCAGTGTGTTATATAGTAGTTGGTCCAGGTCAGTGTGTTATATAGTAGTTGGTCCAGATCAGATTAGTGTGTTATATAGTAGTTGGACCAGATCAGGGTGTTATATAGTAGTTGGTCCAGGTCTGTGTGTTATATAGTAGGTGGTCCAGATCAGATCAGTGTGTTATATAGTAGTTGGTCCAGGTCAGTGTGCTATATAGTAGTTGGTCCAGATCAGATCAGTGTGTTATATAGTAGTTGGTCCAGGTCAGTGTGTTATATAGTAGTTGGTCCAGGTCAGTGTGTTATATAGTAGTTGGTCCAGGTCAGTGTGTTATATAGTAGTTGGTCCAGGTCAGTGTGTTATATAGTAGTTGGTCCAGGTCAGTGTGTTATATAGTAGTTGGTCCAGATCAGTGTGTTATATAGTAGTTGGTCCAGGTCAGTGTGTTATATAGTAGTTGGTCCAGGTCAGTGTGTTATATAGTAGTTGGTCCAGGTCAGTGTGTTATATAGTAGTTGGTCCAGGTCAGTGTGTTATATAGTAGTTGGTCCAGGTCAGTTTGTTATATAGTAGTTGGTACAGGTCAGGGTGTTATATAGTAGTTGGTCCAGGTCAGTGTGTTATATAGTAGTTGGTCCAGGTCAGTGTGTTATATAGTAGTTGGTCCAGGTCAGTGTGTTATATAGTAGTTGGTCCAGGTCAGTTAGTTATATAGTAGTTGGTCCAGATCAGATTAGTGTGTTATATAGTAGTTGGTACAGGTCAGTGTGTTCTATAGTAGTTGGTCCAGGTCAGGGTGTTATATAGTAGTTGGTCCAGGTCAGTGTGTTATATAGTAGTTGGTCCAGGTCAGTGTGTTATATAGTAGTTGGTACAGGTCAGGGTGTTATATAGTAGTTGGTCCAGGTCAGTGTGTTATATAGTAGTTGGTTCAGATCAGATTAGTGTGTTATATAGTAGTTGGTCCAGGGCAATGTGTTATATAGTAGTTGGTCCAGGTCAGTGTGTTATATAGTAGTTGGTCCAGGTCAATGTGTTATATAGTAGTTGGTCCAGATCAGATTAGTGTGTTATATAGTAGTTGGTCCAGGTCAGTGTGTTATATAGTAGTTGGTCCAGATCAGATTAGTGTGTTATATAGTAGTTGGTCCAGGGCAATGTGTTATATAGTAGTTGGTCCAGGTCAGTGTGTTATATAGTAGTTGGTCCAGGTCAATTTGTTATATAGTAGTTGGTCCAGGTCAGTGTGTTATATAGTAGTTGGTCCAGCTCAGTGTGTTATATAGTAGTTGGTCCAGATCAGTGTGTTATATAGTAGTTGGTCCAGATCAGGGTGTTATATAGTAGTTGGTCCAGATCAGATTAGTGTGTTATATAGTAGTTGGTCCAGCTCAGTGTGTTATATAGTAGTTGGTACAGGTCAGTGTGTTATATAGTAGTTGGTCCAGATCAGGGTGTTATATAGTAGTTGGTCCAGATCAGATTAGTGTGTTATATAGTAGTTGGTACAGGTCAGGGTGTTATATAGTAGTTGGTCCAGGTCAGTGTGTTATATAGTAGTTGGTTCAGATCAGATTAGTGTGTTATATAGTAGTTGGTCCTGGGCAATGTGTTATATAGTAGTTGGTCCAGGTCAGTGTGTTATATAGTAGTTGGTCCAGGTCAATGTGTTATATAGTAGTTGGTCCAGATCAGATTAGTGTGTTATATAGTAGTTGGTCCAGGTCAGTGTGTTATATAGTAGTTGGTCCAGATCAGATTAGTGTGTTATATAGTAGTTGGTCCAGGGCAATGTGTTATATAGTAGTTGGTCCAGGTCAGTGTGTTATATAGTAGTTGGTCCAGGTCAATTTGTTATATAGTAGTTGGTCCAGGTCAGTGTGTTATATAGTAGTTGGTCCAGCTCAGTGTGTTATATAGTAGTTGGTCCAGATCAGTGTGTTATATAGTAGTTGGTCCAGATCAGGGTGTTATATAGTAGTTGGTCCAGATCAGATTAGTGTGTTATATAGTAGTTGGTCCAGCTCAGTGTGTTATATAGTAGTTGGTACAGGTCAGTGTGTTATATAGTAGTTGGTCCAGATCAGGGTGTTATATAGTAGTTGGTCCAGATCAGATTAGTGTGTTATATAGTAGTTGGTCCAGGTCAATGTGTTATATAGTAGTTGGTCCAGGTCAATGTGTTATATAGTAGTTGGTCCAGATCAGATTAGTGTGTTATATAGTAGTTGGTCCAGGTCAGTATGTTATATAGTAGTTGGTCCAGGTCAGTGTGTTATATAGTAGTTGGTCCAGATCAGATTAGTGTGTTATATAGTAGTTGGTCCAGGTCAATGTGTTATATAGTAGTTGGTCCAGATCAGGGTGTTATATAGTAGTTGGTCCAGATCAGATTAGTGTGTTATATAGTAGTTGGTCCAGGTCAATGTGTTATATAGTAGTTGGTCCAGGTCAGTGTGTTATATAGTAGTTGGTCCAGCTCAGTGTGTTATATAGTAGTTGGTCCAGATCAGTGTGTTATATAGTAGTTGGTCCAGATCAGGGTGTTATATAGTAGTTGGTCCAGATCAGATTAGTGTGTTATATAGTAGTTGGTCCAGCTCAGTGTGTTATATAGTAGTTGGTACAGGTCAGTGTGTTATATAGTAGTTGGTCCAGATCAGGGTGTTATATAGTAGTTGGTCCAGATCAGATTAGTGTGTTATATAGTAGTTGGTCCAGGTCAATGTGTTATATAGTAGTTGGTCCAGGTCAATGTGTTATATAGTAGTTGGTCCAGATCAGATTAGTGTGTTATATAGTAGTTGGTCCAGGTCAGTATGTTATATAGTAGTTGGTCCAGGTCAGTGTGTTATATAGTAGTTGGTCCAGGTCAGTTTGTTATATAGTAGTTGGTACAGGTCAGTGTGTTATATAGTAGTTGGTCCAGGTCAGGGTGTTATATAGTAGTTGGTCCAGGTCAGTGTGTTATATAGTAGTTGGCCCAGGTCAGTGTGTTATATAGTAGTTGGTCCAGGTCAGTGTGTTATATAGTAGTTGGTCCAGGTCAGTGTGTTATATAGTAGTTGGTCCAGGTCAGTGTGTTATATAGTAGTTGGTCCAGGTCAGTGTGTTATATAGTAGTTGGTCCAGGTCAGTGTGTTATATAGTAGTTGGTCCAGGTCAGTGTGTTATATAGTAGTTGGTCCAGGTCAGGGTGTTATAAAGTAGTTGGTCCAGATCAGATTAGTGTGTTATATAGTAGTTGGTCCAGGTCAGTGTGTTATATAGTAGTTGGTCCAGGTCAGTGTGTTATATAGTAGTTGGTCCAGGTCAGATTAGTGTGTTATATAGTAGTTGGTCCAGGTCAGTGTGTTATATAGTAGTTGGTCCAGGTCAGTGTGTTATATAGTAGTTGGTCCAGATCAGATTAGTGTGTTATATAGTAGTTGGTCCAGATCAGGGTGTTATATAGTAGTTGGTCCAAGTCAGGGTGTTATATAGTAGTTGGTCCAGGTCAGGGTGTTATATAGTAGTTGGTCCAGATCAGATCAGTGTGTTATATAGTAGTTGGTCCAGGTCAGTGTGTTATATAGTAGTTGGTCCAGGTCTGTGTGTTATATAGTAGTTGGTCCAGGTCAGTGTGTTATATAGTAGTTGGTCCAGGTCAGTGTGTTATATAGTAGTTGGTCCAGGTCAGTGTGTTATATAGTAGTTGGTCCAGATCAGTGTGTTATATAGTAGTTGGTCCAGGTCAGTGTGTTATGTAGTAGTTGGTCCAGGTCAGTGTGTTATATAGTAGTTGGTCCAGGTCAGTGTGTTATATAGTAGTTGGTCCAGGTCAGTGTGTTATATAGTAGTTGGTCCAGGTCAGTTTGTTATATAGTAGTTGGTACAGGTCAGGGTGTTATATAGTAGTTGGTCCAGGTCAGTGTGTTATATAGTAGTTGGTCCAGGTCAGTGTGTTATATAGTAGTTGGTCCAGGTCAGTGTGTTATATAGTAGTTGGTCCAGGTCAGTTAGTTATATAGTAGTTGGTCCAGATCAGATTAGTGTGTTATATAGTAGTTGGTACAGGTCAGTGTGTTATATAGTAGTTGGTCCAGGTCAGGGTGTTATATAGTAGTTGGTCCAGGTCAGGGTGTTATATAGTAGTTGGTCCAGGTCAGTGTGTTATATAGTAGTTGGTCCAGGTCAGTGTGTTATATAGTAGTTGGTCCAGGTCAGTGTGTTATATAGTAGTTGGTCCAGGTCAGTGTGTTATATAGTAGTTGGTCCAGGTCAGTGTATATATAGTAGTTGGTCCAGGTCAGTGTGTTATATAGTAGTTGGTCCAGATCAGATTAGTGTGTTATATAGTAGTTGGTCCAGGTCAGTGTGTTATATAGTACTTGGTCCAGGTCAGTGTGTTATATAGTAGTTGGTCCAGGTCAGATCAGTATGTTATATAGTAGTTGGTCCAGGTCAGTGTGTTATATAGTAGTTGGCAGGTCAGATCAGTGTGTTATATAGTAGTTGGTCCAGATCAGATTAGTGTGTTATATAGTAGTTGGTCCAGGTCAGTGTGTTATATAGTAGTTGGTCCAGGTCAGTGTGTTATATAGTAGTTGGTCCAGGTCAGTGTGTTTTATAGTAGTTGGTCCAGGTCAGGGTGTTATATAGTAGTTGGTCCAGGTCAATGTGTTATATAGTAGTTGGTCCAGGTCAGGGTGTTATATAGTAGTTGGTCCAGGTCAAGGTGTTATATAGTAGTTGGTCCAGGTCAGGGTGTTATATAGTAGTTGGTCCAGGTCAGTGTGTTATATAGTAGTTGGTCCAGGTCAGGGTGTTATATAGTAGTTGGTCCAGGTCAGTGTGTTATATAGTAGTTGGTCCAGGTCAGGGTGTTATATAGTAGTTGGTCCAGGTCAGGGTGTTATATAGTAGTTGGTCCAGGTCAGGGTGTTATATAGTAGTTGGTCCAGGTCAGTGTGTTATATAGTAGTTGGTCCAGGTCAGTGTGTTATATAGTAGTTGGTCCAGGTCAATGTGTTATATAGTAGTTGGTCCAGGTCAGTGTGTTATATAGTAGTTGGTCCAGGTCAGTGTGTTATATAGTAGTTGGTCAAGATCAGATTAGTGTGTTATATAGGAGTTGGTCCAGTTCAGTGTGTTCTATAGTAGTTGGTCCAGGTCAGTGTGTTATATAGTAGTTGGTCCAGGTCAGATCAATGTGTTATATAGTAGTTGGTCCAGGTCAGATCAGTGTGTCATATTGTAGTTGGTCCAGGTTAGATCAGTGTGTTATATAGTAGTTGGTCCAGGTCAGATCAGTGTGTTATATAGTAGTTGGTCCAGGTAAGATCAATGTGTTATATAGTAGTTGGTCCAGGTCAGATCAATGTGTTACATAGTAGTTGGTCCAGGTCAGATCAGTGTGTTATATAGAAGTTGGCTGGTAGATCAGTGTGTTTTATAGTAGTTGGTCCAGGTCAGATCAGTGTGTTATATAGTAGTTGGTCCAGGTCAGTGTGTTATATAGTAGTTGGCTGGTAGATCAGTGTGTTATATAGTAGTTGGTCCAGGTCAGATCAGTGTGTTATATAGTAGTTGGCTGGTAGATCAGTGTGTTATATAGTAGTTGGTCCAGGTCAGATCAGTGTGTTATATAGTAGTTGGTCCAGGTCAGGGTGTTATATAGTAGTTGGTCCAGGTAAGTGTGTTATATAGTAGTTGGTCCAGGTCAATGTGTTATATAGTAGTTGGTCCAGGTCAGTGTGTTATATAGTAGTTGGTACAGGTCAGTGTGTTATATAGTAGTTGGTCCAGGTCAGTGTGTTATATAGTAGTTGGTCCAGGTCAGTGTGTTATATAGTAGTTGGTCCAGGTCAGATTAGTGTGTTATATAGTAGTTGGTCCAGGTCAGTGTGTTATATAGTAGTTGGTCCAGGTCTGTGTGTTATATAGTAGTTGGTCCAGGTCAGTGTGTTATATAGTAGTTGGTCCAGGTCAGTGTGTTATATAGTAGTTGGTCCAGGTCAGTGTGTTATATAGTAGTTGGTCCAGATCAGATTAGTGTGTTATATAGTAGTTGGTACAGGTCAGTGTGTTATATAGTAGTTGGTCGAGATCAGATTAGTGTGTTATATAGTAGTTGGTCCAGGTCAGTGTGTTATATAGTAGTTGGTCCAGGTCAGGGTGTTATATAGTAGTTGGTCCAGGTCAGGGTGTTATATAGTAGTTGGTCCAGGTCAGTGTGTTATATAGTAGTTGGTCCAGGTCAGGGTGTTATATAGTAGTTGGTCCAGGTCAGTGTGTTATATAGTAGTTGGTCCAGGTCAGGGTGTTATATAGTAGTTGGTCCAGGTCATTGTGTTATATAGTAGTTGGACCAGATCAGATTAGTGTGTTATATAGTAGTTGGTCCAGGTCAGTGTGTTATATAGTAGTTGGTCCAGATCAGTGTGTTATATATTAGTTGGACCAGATCAGATTAGTGTGTTATATAGTAGTTGGTCCAGGTCAATGTGTTATATAGTAGTTGGTCCAGGTCAGTGTGTTATATAGTAGTTGGTCCAGGTCAGGGTGTTATATAGTAGTTGGTCCAGGTCAGTGTGTTATATAGTAGTTGGTCCAGGTCAGTGTGTTATATAGTCGTTGGTCCAGGTCAGTGTGTTATATAGTAGTTGGTCCAGGTCAGTGTGTTATATAGTAGTTGGTCCAGGTCAGTGTGTTATATAGTAGTTGTTCCAGGTCAGTGTGTTATATAGTAGTTGGTCCAGGTCAGATCAGTGTGTTATATAGTAGTTGGTCCAGGTAAGATCAATGTGTTATATAGTAGTTGGTCCAGGTCAGATCAATGTGTTACATAGTAGTTGGTCCAGGTCAGATCAGTGTGTTATATAGTAGTTGGCTGGTAGATCAGTGTGTTTTATAGTAGTTGGTCCAGGTCAGATCAGTGTGTTATATAGTAGTTGGTCCAGGTCAGTGTGTTATATAGTAGTTGGCTGGTAGATCAGTGTGTTATATAGTAGTTGGTCCAGGTCAGATCAGTGTGTTATATAGTAGTTGGCTGGTAGATCAGTGTGTTATATAGTAGTTGGTCCAGGTCAGATCAGTGTGTTATATAGTAGTTGGTCCAGGTCAGGGTGTTATATAGTAGTTGGTCCAGATCAGTGTGTTATATAGTAGTTGGACCAGATCAGATTAGTGTGTTATATAGTAGTTGGTCCAGGTCAATGTGTTATATAGTAGTTGGTACAGGTCAGTGTGTTATATAGTAGTTGGTCCAGATCAGGGTGTTATATAGTAGTTGGTCCAGATCAGATTAGTGTGTTATATAGTAGTTGGTCCAGGTCAGTGTGTTATATAGTAGTTGGTCCAGGTCAATGTGTTATATAGTAGTTGGTCCAGGTCAGTGTGTTATATAGTAGTTGGTACAGGTCAGTGTGTTATATAGTAGTTGGTCCAGGTCAGTGTGTTATATAGTAGTTGGTCCAGGTCAGTGTGTTATATAGTAGTTGGTCCAGATCAGATTGGTGTGTTATATAGTAGTTGGTCCAGGTCAATGTGTTATATAGTAGTTGGTCCAGGTCAGTGTGTTATATAGTAGTTGGTCCAGGTCAGATTAGTGTGTTATATAGTAGTTGGTCCAGGTCAGTGTGTTATATAGTAGTTGGTCCAGGTCTGTGTGTTATATAGTAGTTTTTCCAGGTCAGTGTGTTTTATAGTAGTTGGTCCAGGTCAGTGTGTTATATAGTAGTTGGTCCAGGTCAGTGTGTTATATAGTAGTTGGTCCAGATCAGATTAGTGTGTTATATAGTAGTTGGTACAGGTCAGTGTGTTATATAGTAGTTGGTCGAGATCAGATTAGTGTGTTATATAGTAGTTGGTCCAGGTCAGTGTGTTATATAGTAGTTGGTCCAGGTCAGGGTGTTATATAGTAGTTGGTCCAGGTCAGGGTGTTATATAGTTGTTGGTCCAGGTCATTGTGTTATATAGTAGTTGGACCAGATCAGATTAGTGTTTTATATAGTAGTTGGTCCAGGTCAGTGTGTTATATAGTAGTTGGTCCAGATCAGTGTGTTATATAGTAGTTGGACCAGATCAGATTAGTGTGTTATATAGTAGTTGGTCCAGGTCAATGTGTTTTATAGTAGTTGGTACAGGTCAGTGTGTTATATAGTAGTTGGTCCAGATCAGGGTGTTATATAGTAGTTGGTCCAGGTCAGGGTGTTATATAGTAGTTGGTCCAGGTCAGTCTGTTATATAGTAGTTGGTCCAGGTCAGGGTGTTATATAGTAGTTGGTCCAGGTCAGGGTGTTATATAGTAGTTGGTCCAGATCAGATCAGTGTGTTATATAGTAGTTGGTCCAGGTCAGTGTGTTATATAGTAGTTGGTCCAGGTCAGGGTGTTATATAGTAGTTGGTCCAGGTCAGTGTGTTATATAGTAGTTGGTCCAGGTCAGTGCGTTATATAGTCGTTGGTCCAGGTCAGTGTGTTATATAGTAGTTGGTCCAGGTCAGTGTGTTATATAGTAGTTGGTCCAGGTCAGTGTGTTATATAGTAGTTGTTCCAGGTCAGTGTGTTATATAGTAGTTGGTCCAGGTCAGATCAGTGTGTTATATAGTAGTTGGTCCAGGTAAGATCAATGTGTTATATAGTAGTTGGTCCAGGTCAGATCAATGTGTTACATAGTAGTTGGTCCAGGTCAGATCAGTGTGTTATATAGTAGTTGGCTGGTAGATCAGTGTGTTTTATAGTAGTTGGTCCAGGTCAGATCAGTGTGTTATATAGTAGTTGGTCCAGGTCAGTGTGTTATATAGTAGTTGGCTGGTAGATCAGTGTGTTATATAGTAGTTGGTCCAGGTCAGATCAGTGTGTTATATAGTAGTTGGCTGGTAGATCAGTGTGTTATATAGTAGTTGGTCCAGGTCAGATCAGTGTGTTATATAGTAGTTGGTCCAGGTCAGGGTGTTATATAGTAGTTGGTCCAGGTCAGTGTGTTATATAGTAGTTGGTCCAGGTCAGTGTGTTATATAGTAGTTGGTCCAGGTCAGTGTGTTATATAGTAGTTGGTCCAGGTCAGTGTGTTATATAGTAGTTGGTCCAGGTCAGATTAGTGTGTTATATAGTAGTTGGTCCAGGTCAGTGTGTTATATAGTAGTTGGTCCAGATCAGTGTGTTATATAGTAGTTGGACCAGATCAGATTAGTGTGTTATATAGTAGTTGGTCCAGGTCAGGGTGTTATATAGTAGTTGGTCCAGGTCAGGGTGTTATATAGTAGTTGGTCCAGATCAGATCAGTGTGTTATATAGTAGTTGGTCCAGGTCAGTGTGTTATATAGTAGTTGGTCCAGGTCTGGGTGTTATATAGTAGTTGGTCCAGGTCAGTGTGTTATATAGTAGTTGGTCCAGGTCAGTGCGTTATATAGTCGTTGGTCCAGGTCAGTGTGTTATATAGTAGTTGGTCCAGGTCAGTGTGTTATATAGTAGTTGGTCCAGGTCAGTGTGTTATATAGTAGTTGTTCCAGGTCAGTGTGTTATATAGTAGTTGGTCCAGGTCAGATCAGTGTGTTATATAGTAGTTGGTCCAGGTAAGATCAATGTGTTATATAGTAGTTGGTCCAGGTCAGATCAATGTGTTACATAGTAGTTGGTCCAGGTCAGATCAGTGTGTTATATAGTAGTTGGCTGGTAGATCAGTGTGTTTTATAGTAGTTGGTCCAGGTCAGATCAGTGTGTTATATAGTAGTTGGTCCAGGTCAGTGTGTTATATAGTAGTTGGCTGGTAGATCAGTGTGTTATATAGTAGTTGGTCCAGGTCAGATCAGTGTGTTATATAGTAGTTGGCTGGTAGATCAGTGTGTTATATAGTAGTTGGTCCAGGTCAGATCAGTGTGTTATATAGTAGTTGGTCCAGGTCAGGGTGTTATATAGTAGTTGGTCCAGGTCAGGGTGTTATATAGTAGTTGGTCCAGGTCAGATTAGTGTGTTATATAGTAGTTGGTCCAGGTCAGTGTGTTATATAGTAGTTGGTCCAGATCAGTGTGTTATATAGTAGTTGGACCAGATCAGATTAGTGTGTTATATAGTAGTTGGTCCAGGTCAATGTGTTATATAGTAGTTGGTACAGGTCAGTGTGTTATATAGTAGTTGGTCCAGATCAGGGTGTTATATAGTAGTTGGTCCAGATCAGATTAGTGTGTTATATAGTAGTTGGTCCAGGTCAGTGTGTTATATAGTAGTTGGTCCAGGTCAATGTGTTATATAGTAGTTGGTCCAGGTCAGTGTGTTATATAGTAGTTGGTCCAGGTCAGTGTGTTATATAGTAGTTGGCTGGTAGATCAGTGTGTTATATAGTAGTTGGTCCAGGTCAGATCAGTGTGTTATATAGTAGTTGGCTGGTAGATCAGTGTGTTATATAGTAGTTGGTCCAGGTCAGATCAGTGTGTTATATAGTAGTTGGTCCAGGTCAGGGTGTTATATAGTAGTTGGTCCAGATCAGTGTGTTATATAGTAGTTGGACCAGATCAGATTAGTGTGTTATATAGTAGTTGGTCCAGGTCAATGTGTTATATAGTAGTTGGTACAGGTCAGTGTGTTATATAGTAGTTGGTCCAGATCAGGGTGTTATATAGTAGTTGGTCCAGATCAGATTAGTGTGTTATATAGTAGTTGGTCCAGGTCAGTGTGTTATATAGTAGTTGGTCCAGGTCAATGTGTTATATAGTAGTTGGTCCAGGTCAGTGTGTTATATAGTAGTTGGTACAGGTCAGTGTGTTATATAGTAGTTGGTCCAGGTCAGTGTGTTATATAGTAGTTGGTCCAGGTCAGTGTGTTATATAGTAGTTGGTCCAGATCAGATTGGTGTGTTATATAGTAGTTGGTCCAGGTCAATGTGTTATATAGTAGTTGGTCCAGGTCAGTGTGTTATATAGTAGTTGGTCCAGGTCAGATTAGTGTGTTATATAGTAGTTGGTCCAGGTCAGTGTGTTATATAGTAGTTGGTCCAGGTCTGTGTGTTATATAGTAGTTTTTCCAGGTCAGTGTGTTATATAGTAGTTGGTCCAGGTCAGTGTGTTATATAGTAGTTGGTCCAGGTCAGTGTGTTATATAGTAGTTGGTCCAGATCAGATTAGTGTGTTATATAGTAGTTGGTACAGGTCAGTGTGTTATATAGTAGTTGGTCGAGATCAGATTAGTGTGTTATATAGTAGTTGGTCCAGGTCAGTGTGTTATATAGTAGTTGGTCCAGGTCAGGGTGTTATATAGTAGTTGGTCCAGGTCAGGGTGTTATATAGTTGTTGGTCCAGGTCATTGTGTTATATAGTAGTTGGACCAGATCAGATTAGTGTTTTATATAGTAGTTGGTCCAGGTCAGTGTGTTATATAGTAGTTGGTCCAGATCAGTGTGTTATATAGTAGTTGGACCAGATCAGATTAGTGTGTTATATAGTAGTTGGTCCAGGTCAATGTGTTTTATAGTAGTTGGTACAGGTCAGTGTGTTATATAGTAGTTGGTCCAGATCAGGGTGTTATATAGTAGTTGGTCCAGGTCAGGGTGTTATATAGTAGTTGGTCCAGGTCAGTCTGTTATATAGTAGTTGGTCCAGGTCAGGGTGTTATATAGTAGTTGGTCCAGGTCAGGGTGTTATATAGTAGTTGGTCCAGATCAGATCAGTGTGTTATATAGTAGTTGGTCCAGGTCAGTGTGTTATATAGTAGTTGGTCCAGGTCAGGGTGTTATATAGTAGTTGGTCCAGGTCAGTGTGTTATATAGTAGTTGGTCCAGGTCAGTGCGTTATATAGTCGTTGGTCCAGGTCAGTGTGTTATATAGTAGTTGGTCCAGGTCAGTGTGTTATATAGTAGTTGGTCCAGGTCAGTGTGTTATATAGTAGTTGTTCCAGGTCAGTGTGTTATATAGTAGTTGGTCCAGGTCAGATCAGTGTGTTATATAGTAGTTGGTCCAGGTAAGATCAATGTGTTATATAGTAGTTGGTCCAGGTCAGATCAATGTGTTACATAGTAGTTGGTCCAGGTCAGATCAGTGTGTTATATAGTAGTTGGCTGGTAGATCAGTGTGTTTTATAGTAGTTGGTCCAGGTCAGATCAGTGTGTTATATAGTAGTTGGTCCAGGTCAGTGTGTTATATAGTAGTTGGCTGGTAGATCAGTGTGTTATATAGTAGTTGGTCCAGGTCAGATCAGTGTGTTATATAGTAGTTGGCTGGTAGATCAGTGTGTTATATAGTAGTTGGTCCAGGTCAGATCAGTGTGTTATATAGTAGTTGGTCCAGGTCAGGGTGTTATATAGTAGTTGGTCCAGGTCAGTGTGTTATATAGTAGTTGGTCCAGGTCAGTGTGTTATATAGTAGTTGGTCCAGGTCAGTGTGTTATATAGTAGTTGGTCCAGGTCAGTGTGTTATATAGTAGTTGGTCCAGGTCAGATTAGTGTGTTATATAGTAGTTGGTCCAGGTCAGTGTGTTATATAGTAGTTGGTCCAGATCAGTGTGTTATATAGTAGTTGGACCAGATCAGATTAGTGTGTTATATAGTAGTTGGTCCAGGTCAGGGTGTTATATAGTAGTTGGTCCAGGTCAGGGTGTTATATAGTAGTTGGTCCAGATCAGATCAGTGTGTTATATAGTAGTTGGTCCAGGTCAGTGTGTTATATAGTAGTTGGTCCAGGTCAGGGTGTTATATAGTAGTTGGTCCAGGTCAGTGTGTTATATAGTAGTTGGTCCAGGTCAGTGCGTTATATAGTCGTTGGTCCAGGTCAGTGTGTTATATAGTAGTTGGTCCAGGTCAGTGTGTTATATAGTAGTTGGTCCAGGTCAGTGTGTTATATAGTAGTTGTTCCAGGTCAGTGTGTTATATAGTAGTTGGTCCAGGTCAGATCAGTGTGTTATATAGTAGTTGGTCCAGGTAAGATCAATGTGTTATATAGTAGTTGGTCCAGGTCAGATCAATGTGTTACATAGTAGTTGGTCCAGGTCAGATCAGTGTGTTATATAGTAGTTGGCTGGTAGATCAGTGTGTTTTATAGTAGTTGGTCCAGGTCAGATCAGTGTGTTATATAGTAGTTGGTCCAGGTCAGTGTGTTATATAGTAGTTGGCTGGTAGATCAGTGTGTTATATAGTAGTTGGTCCAGGTCAGATCAGTGTGTTATATAGTAGTTGGCTGGTAGATCAGTGTGTTATATAGTAGTTGGTCCAGGTCAGATCAGTGTGTTATATAGTAGTTGGTCCAGGTCAGGGTGTTATATAGTAGTTGGTCCAGGTCAGGGTGTTATATAGTAGTTGGTCCAGGTCAGATTAGTGTGTTATATAGTAGTTGGTCCAGGTCAGTGTGTTATATAGTAGTTGGTCCAGATCAGTGTGTTATATAGTAGTTGGACCAGATCAGATTAGTGTGTTATATAGTAGTTGGTCCAGGTCAATGTGTTATATAGTAGTTGGTACAGGTCAGTGTGTTATATAGTAGTTGGTCCAGATCAGGGTGTTATATAGTAGTTGGTCCAGATCAGATTAGTGTGTTATATAGTAGTTGGTCCAGGTCAGTGTGTTATATAGTAGTTGGTCCAGGTCAATGTGTTATATAGTAGTTGGTCCAGGTCAGTGTGTTATATAGTAGTTGGTCCAGGTCAGTGTGTTATATAGTAGTTGGTCCAGGTCAGTGTGTTATATATTAGTTGGTCCAGGTCAGTGTGTTATATAGTAGTTGGTCCAGGTCAGTGTGTTATATAGTAGTTGGTCCAGATCAGATTGGTGTGTTATATAGTAGTTGGTCCAGGTCAATGTGTTATATAGTCGTTGGTCCAGGTCAGTGTGTTATATAGTAGTTGGTCCAGGTCAGTGTGTTATATAGTAGTTGGTCCAGATCAGATCAGTGTGTTATATAGTAGTTGGTCCAGGTCTGTGTGTTATATAGTAGGTGGTCCAGGTCAGGGTGTTATATAGTAGTTGGTCCAGGTCAGTGTGTTATATAGTAGTTGGTCCAGGTCAGTGTGTTATATAGTAGTTGGTCCAGGTCAGGGTGTTATATAGTCGTTGGTCCAGATCAGATCAGTGTGTTATATAGTAGTTGGTCCAGGTCAGTGTGTTATATAGTAGTTGGTCCAGGTCAGTGTGTTATATAGTAGTTGGTCCAGGTCAGTGTGTTATATAGTAGTTGGTCCAGGTCAGTGTGTTATATAGTAGTTGGTCCAGGTCAGTGTGTTATATAGTAGTTGGTCCAGATCAGTGTGTTATATAGTAGTTGGTCCAGGTCAGTGTGTTATATAGTAGTTGGTCCAGGTCAGTGTGTTATATAGTAGTTGGTCCAGGTCAGTGTGTTATATAGTAGTTGGTCCAGGTCAGTGTGTTATATAGTAGTTGGTCCAGGTCAGTTTGTTATATAGTAGTTGGTACAGGTCAGGGTGTTATATAGTAGTTGGTCCAGGTCAGTGTGTTATATAGTAGTTGGTCCAGGTCAGTGTGTTATATAGTAGTTGGTCCAGGTCAGTGTGTTATATAGTAGTTGGTCCAGGTCAGTTAGTTATATAGTAGTTGGTCCAGATCAGATTAGTGTGTTATATAGTAGTTGGTACAGGTCAGTGTGTTATATAGTAGTTGGTCCAGGTCAGGGTGTTATATAGTAGTTGGTCCAGGTCAGTGTGTTATATAGTAGTTGGTCCAGGTCAGTGTGTTATATAGTAGTTGGTACAGGTCAGGGTGTTATATAGTAGTTGGTCCAGGTCAGTGTGTTATATAGTAGTTGGTCCAGATCAGATTAGTGTGTTATATAGTAGTTGGTCCAGGGCAATGTGTTATATAGTAGTTGGTCCAGGTCAGTGTGTTATATAGTAGTTGGTCCAGGTCAATGTGTTATATAGTAGTTGGTCCAGATCAGATTAGTGTGTTATATAGTAGTTGGTCCAGGTCAGTGTGTTATATAGTAGTTGGTCCAGATCAGATTAGTGTGTTATATAGTAGTTGGTCCAGGGCAATGTGTTATATAGTAGTTGGTCCAGGTCAGTGTGTTATATAGTAGTTGGTCCAGGTCAATGTGTTATATAGTAGTTGGTCCAGGTCAGTGTGTTATATAGTAGTTGGTCCAGCTCAGTGTGTTATATAGTAGTTGGTCCAGATCAGTGTGTTATATAGTAGTTGGTCCAGATCAGGGTGTTATATAGTAGTTGGTCCAGATCAGATTAGTGTGTTATATAGTAGTTGGTCCAGCTCAGTGTGTTATATAGTAGTTGGTACAGGTCAGTGTGTTATATAGTAGTTGGTCCAGATCAGGGTGTTATATAGTAGTTGGTCCAGATCAGATTAGTGTGTTATATAGTAGTTGGTCCAGGTCAATGTGTTATATAGTAGTTGGTCCAGGTCAGTGTGTTATATAGTAGTTGGTCCAGGTCAATGTGTTATATAGTAGTTGGTCCAGGTCAGGGTGTTATATAGTAGTTGGTCCAGATCAGATTAGTGTGTTATATAGTAGTTGGTCCAGGTCAGTATGTTATATAGTAGTTGGTCCAGGTCAGTGTGTTATATAGTAGTTGGTCCAGGTCAGTTTGTTATATAGTAGTTGGTACAGGTCAGTGTGTTATATAGTAGTTGGTCCAGGTCAGGGTGTTATATAGTAGTTGGTCCAGGTCAGTGTGTTATATAGTAGTTGGCCCAGGTCAGTGTGTTATATAGTAGTTGGTCCAGGTCAGTGTGTTATATAGTAGTTGGTCCAGGTCAGTGTGTTATATAGTAGTTGGTCCAGGTCAGTGTGTTATATAGTAGTTGGTCCAGGTCAGTGTGTTATATAGTAGTTGGTCCAGGTCAGTGTGTTATATAGTAGTTGGTCCAGGTCAGTGTGTTATATAGTAGTTGGTCCAGGTCAGGGTGTTATAAAGTAGTTGGTCCAGATCAGATTAGTGTGTTATATAGTAGTTGGTCCAGGTCAGTGTGTTATATAGTAGTTGGTCCAGGTCAGTGTGTTATATAGTAGTTGGTCCAGGTCAGATTAGTGTGTTATATAGTAGTTGGTCCAGGTCAGTGTGTTATATAGTAGTTGGTCCAGGTCAGTGTGTTATATAGTAGTTGGTCCAGGTCAGTGTGTTATATAGTAGTTGGTCCAGATCAGGGTGTTATATAGTAGTTGGTCCAGGTCAGGGTGTTATATAGTAGTTGGTCCAGGTCAGAGTGTTATATAGTAGTTGGTCCAGGTCAGGGTGTTATATAGTAGTTGGTCCAGGTCAGGGTGTTATATAGTAGTTGGTCCAGGTCAGAGTGTTATATAGTAGTTGGTCCAGGTCAGGGTGTTATATAGTAGTTGGTCCAGGTCAGGGTGTTATATAGTAGTTGGTCCAGGTCAGGGTGTTATATAGTAGTTGGTCCAGGTCAGAGTGTTATATAGTAGTTGGTCCAGGTCAGGGTGTTATATAGTAGTTGGTCCAGGTCAGGGTGTTATATAGTAGGTGGTAAATGTAAGTGTGTTATATAGTAGTTGGTCCAGGTCAGTGTGTTATATAGTAGTTGGTCCAGGTCAGTGTGTTATATAGTAGTTGGTCCAGATCAGATTAGTGTGTTATATAGTAGTTGGTCCAGATCAGGGTGTTATATAGTAGTTGGTCCAGGTCAGGGTGTTATATAGTAGTTGGTCCAGGTCAGGGTGTTATATAGTAGTTGGTCCAGATCAGATCAGTGTGTTATATAGTAGTTGGTCCAGGTCAGTGTGTTATGTAGTAGTTGGTCCAGGTCTGTGTGTTATATAGTAGTTGGTCCAGGTCAGTGTGTTATATAGTAGTTGGTCCAGGTCAGTGTGTTATATAGTAGTTGGTCCAGGTCAGTGTGTTATATAGTAGTTGGTCCAGATCAGTGTGTTATATAGTAGTTGGTCCAGGTCAGTGTGTTATATAGTAGTTGGTCCAGGTCAGTGTGTTATATAGTAGTTGGTCCAGGTCAGTGTGTTATATAGTAGTTGGTCCAGGTCAGTGTGTTATATAGTAGTTGGTCCAGGTCAGTTTGTTATATAGTAGTTGGTACAGGTCAGGGTGTTATATAGTAGTTGGTCCAGGTCAGTGTGTTATATAGTAGTTGGTCCAGGTCAGTGTGTTATATAGTAGTTGGTCCAGGTCAGTGTGTTATATAGTAGTTGGTCCAGGTCAGTTAGTTATATAGTAGTTGGTCCAGATCAGATTAGTGTGTTATATAGTAGTTGGTACAGGTCAGTGTGTTATATAGTAGTTGGTCCAGATCAGATTAGTGTGTTATATAGTAGTTGGTCCAGGTCAGTGTGTTATATAGTACTTGGTCCAGGTCAGTGTGTTATATAGTAGTTGGTCCAGGTCAGATCAGTGTGTTATATAGTAGTTGGTCCAGGTCAGTGTGTTATATAGTAGTTGGCAGGTCAGATCAGTGTGTTATATAGTAGTTGGTCCAGATCAGATTAGTGTGTTATATAGTAGTTGGTCCAGGTCAGTGTGTTATATAGTACTTGGTCCAGGTCAGTGTGTTATATAGTAGTTGGTCCAGGTCAGATCAGTATGTTATATAGTAGTTGGTCCAGGTCAGTGTGTTATATAGTAGTTGGCAGGTCAGATCAGTGTGTTATATAGTAGTTGGTCCAGATCAGATTAGTGTGTTATATAGTAGTTGGTCCAGGTCAGTGTGTTATATAGTAGTTGGTCCAGGTCAGTGTGTTATATAGTAGTTGGTCCAGGTCAGTGTGTTTTATAGTAGTTGGTCCAGGTCAGGGTGTTATATAGTAGTTGGTCCAGGTCAGTGTGTTATATAGTAGTTGGTCCAGGTCAGGGTGTTATATAGTAGTTGGTCCAGGTCAAGGTGTTATATAGTAGTTGGTCCAGGTCAGGGTGTTATATAGTAGTTGGTCCTGGTCAGTGTGTTATATAGTAGTTGGTCCAGGTCAGGGTGTTATATAGTAGTTGGTCTAGGTCAATGTGTTATATAGTAGTTGGTCCAGGTCAGGGTGTTATATAGTAGTTGGTCCAGGTCAATGTGTTATATAGTAGTTGGTCCAGGTCAGTGTGTTATATATTAGTTGGACCAGATCAGATTAGTGTGTTATATAGTAGTTGGTCCAGGTCAGTGTGTTATATAGTAGTTGGTCCAGGTCAGGGTGTTATATAGTAGTTGGTCCAGGTCAGGGTGTTATATAGTAGTTGGTCCAGGTCAGGGTGTTATATAGTAGTTGGTCCAGGTCAGTGTGTTATATAGTAGTTGGTCCAGGTCAGTGTGTTATATAGTAGTTGGTCCAGGTCAATGTGTTATATAGTAGTTGGTCCAGGTCAGTGTGTTATATAGTAGTTGGTCCAGGTCAGTGTGTTATATAGTAGTTGGTCAAGATCAGATTAGTGTGTTATATAGGAGTTGGTCCAGTTCAGTGTGTTCTATAGTAGTTGGTCCAGGTCAGTGTGTTATATAGTAGTTGGTCCAGGTCAGATCAGTGTGTTATATAGTAGTTGGTCCAGGTCAGATCAGTGTGTCATATTGTAGTTGGTCCAGGTTAGATCAGTGTGTTATATAGTAGTTGGTCCAGGTCAGATCAGTGTGTTATATAATAGTTGGTCCAGGTAAGATCAATGTGTTATATAGTAGTTGGTCCAGGTCAGATCAATGTGTTACATAGTAGTTGATCCAGGTCAGATCAGTGTGTTATATAGTAGTTGGCTGGTAGATCAGTGTGTTTTATAGTAGTTGGTCCAGGTCAGATCAGTGTGTTATATAGTAGTTGGTCCAGGTCAGTGTGTTATATAGTAGTTGGCTGGTAGATCAGTGTGTTATATAGTAGTTGGTCCAGGTCAGATCAGTGTGTTATATAGTAGTTGGCTGGTAGATCAGTGTGTTATATAGTAGTTGGTCCAGGTCAGATCAGTGTGTTATATAGTAGTTGGTCCAGGTCAGGGTGTTATATAGTAGTTGGTCCAGGTCAGTGTGTTATATAGTAGTTGGTCCAGGTCAATGTGTTATATAGTAGTTGGTCCAGGTCAGTGTGTTATATAGTAGTTGGTACAGGTCAGTGTGTTATATAGTAGTTGGTCCAGGTCAGTGTGTTATATAGTAGTTGGTCCAGGTCAGTGTGTTATATAGTAGTTGGTCCAGGTCAGATTAGTGTGTTATATAGTAGTTGGTCCAGGTCAGTGTGTTATATAGTAGTTGGTCCAGGTCTGTGTGTTATATAGTAGTTGGTCCAGGTCAGTGTATTATATAGTAGTTGGTCCAGGTCAGTGTGTTATATAGTAGTTGGTCCAGGTCAGTGTGTTATATAGTAGTTGGTCCAGATCAGATTAGTGTGTTATATAGTAGTTGGTACAGGTCAGTGTGTTATATAGTAGTTGGTCGAGATCAGATTAGTGTGTTATATAGTAGTTGGTCCAGGTCAGTGTGTTATATAGTAGTTGGTCCAGGTCAGGGTGTTATATAGTAGTTGGTCCAGGTCAGTGTGTTATATAGTAGTTGGTCCAGGTCAGGGTGTTATATAGTAGTTGGTCCAGGTCAGTGTGTTATATAGTAGTTGGTCCAGGTCAGTGTGTTATATAGTAGTTGGTCCAGGTCAGTGTGTTATATAGTAGTTGGTCCAGGTCAGGGTGTTATATAGTAGTTGGTCCAGGTCAGGGTGTTATATAGTAGTTGGTCCAGGTCAGTGTGTTATATAGTAGTTGGTCCAGGTCAGGGTGTTATATAGTAGTTGGTCCAGGTCATTGTGTTATATAGTAGTTGGACCAGATCAGATTAGTGTGTTATATAGTAGTTGGTCCAGGTCAGTGTGTTATATAGTAGTTGGTCCAGATCAGTGTGTTATATATTAGTTGGACCAGATCAGATTAGTGTGTTATATAGTAGTTGGTCCAGGTCAATGTGTTATATAGTAGTTGGTCCAGGTCAGTGTGTTATATAGTAGTTGGTCCAGGTCAGGGTGTTATATAGTAGTTGGTCCAGGTCAGTGTGTTATATAGTAGTTGGTCCAGGTCAGTGTGTTATATAGTCGTTGGTCCAGGTCAGTGTGTTATATAGTAGTTGGTCCAGGTCAGTGTGTTATATAGTAGTTGGTCCAGGTCAGTGTGTTATATAGTAGTTGTTCCAGGTCAATGTGTTATATAGTAGTTGGTCCAGGTCAGATCAGTGTGTTATATAGTAGTTGGTCCAGGTAAGATCAATGTGTTATATAGTAGTTGGTCCAGGTCAGATCAATGTGTTACATAGTAGTTGGTCCAGGTCAGATCAGTGTGTTATATAGTAGTTGGCTGGTAGATCAGTGTGTTTTATAGTAGTTGGTCCAGGTCAGATCAGTGTGTTATATAGTAGTTGGTCCAGGTCAGTGTGTTATATAGTAGTTGGCTGGTAGATCAGTGTGTTATATAGTAGTTGGTCCAGGTCAGATCAGTGTGTTATATAGTAGTTGGCTGGTAGATCAGTGTGTTATATAGTAGTTGGTCCAGGTCAGATCAGTGTGTTATATAGTAGTTGGTCCAGGTCAGGGTGTTATATAGTAGTTGGTCCAGATCAGTGTGTTATATAGTAGTTGGACCAGATCAGATTAGTGTGTTATATAGTAGTTGGTCCAGGTCAATGTGTTATATAGTAGTTGGTACAGGTCAGTGTGTTATATAGTAGTTGGTCCAGATCAGGGTGTTATATAGTAGTTGGTCCAGATCAGATTAGTGTGTTATATAGTAGTTGGTCCAGGTCAGTGTGTTATATAGTAGTTGGTCCAGGTCAATGTGTTATATAGTAGTTGGTCCAGGTCAGTGTGTTATATAGTAGTTGGTACAGGTCAGTGTGTTATATAGTAGTTGGTCCAGGTCAGTGTGTTATATAGTAGTTGGTCCAGGTCAGTGTGTTATATAGTAGTTGGTCCAGATCAGATTGGTGTGTTATATAGTAGTTGGTCCAGGTCAATGTGTTATATAGTAGTTGGTCCAGGTCAGTGTGTTATATAGTAGTTGGTCCAGGTCAGATTAGTGTGTTATATAGTAGTTGGTCCAGGTCAGTGTGTTATATAGTAGTTGGTCCAGGTCTGTGTGTTATATAGTAGTTTTTCCAGGTCAGTGTGTTATATAGTAGTTGGTCCAGGTCAGTGTGTTATATAGTAGTTGGTCCAGGTCAGTGTGTTATATAGTAGTTGGTCCAGATCAGATTAGTGTGTTATATAGTAGTTGGTACAGGTCAGTGTGTTATATAGTAGTTGGTCGAGATCAGATTAGTGTGTTATATAGTAGTTGGTCCAGGTCAGTGTGTTATATAGTAGTTGGACCAGATCAGATTAGTGTTTTATATAGTAGTTGGTCCAGGTCAGTGTGTTATATAGTAGTTGGTCCAGATCAGTGTGTTATATAGTAGTTGGACCAGATCAGATTAGTGTGTTATATAGTAGTTGGTCCAGGTCAATGTGTTTTATAGTAGTTGGTACAGGTCAGTGTGTTATATAGTAGTTGGTCCAGATCAGGGTGTTATATAGTAGTTGGTCCAGGTCAGGGTGTTATATAGTAGTTGGTCCAGGTCAGGGTGTTATATAGTAGTTGGTCCAGGTCAGTTTGTTATGTAGTAGTTGGTCCAGGTCAGTGTGTTATATAGTAGTTGGTCCAGGTCAGGGTGTTATATAGTAGTTGGTCCAGGTCAGTGCGTTATATAGTCGTTGGTCCAGGTCAGTGTGTTATATAGTAGTTGGTCCAGGTCAGTGTGTTATATAGTAGTTGGTCCAGGTCAGTGTGTTATATAGTAGTTGTTCCAGGTCAGTGTGTTATATAGTAGTTGGTCCAGGTCAGATCAGTGTGTTATATAGTAGTTGGTCCAGGTAAGATCAATGTGTTATATAGTAGTTGGTCCAGGTCAGATCAATGTGTTACATAGTAGTTGGTCCAGGTCAGATCAGTGTGTTATATAGTAGTTGGCTGGTAGATCAGTGTGTTTTATAGTAGTTGGTCCAGGTCAGATCAGTGTGTTATATAGTAGTTGGTCCAGGTCAGTGTGTTATATAGTAGTTGGCTGGTAGATCAGTGTGTTATATAGTAGTTGGTCCAGGTCAGATCAGTGTGTTATATAGTAGTTGGCTGGTAGATCAGTGTGTTATATAGTAGTTGGTCCAGGTCAGATCAGTGTGTTATATAGTAGTTGGTCCAGGTCAGGGTGTTATATAGTAGTTGGTCCAGGTCAGGGTGTTATATAGTAGTTGGTCCAGGTCAGATTAGTGTGTTATATAGTAGTTGGTCCAGGTCAGTGTGTTATATAGTAGTTGGTCCAGATCAGTGTGTTATATAGTAGTTGGACCAGATCAGATTAGTGTGTTATATAGTAGTTGGTCCAGGTCAATGTGTTATATAGTAGTTGGTACAGGTCAGTGTGTTATATAGTAGTTGGTCCAGATCAGGGTGTTATATAGTAGTTGGTCCAGATCAGATTAGTGTGTTATATAGTAGTTGGTCCAGGTCAGTGTGTTATATAGTAGTTGGTCCAGGTCAATGTGTTATATAGTAGTTGGTCCAGGTCAGTGTGTTATATAGTAGTTGGTCCAGGTCAGTGTGTTATATAGTATTTGGTCCAGGTCAGTGTGTTATATATTAGTTGGTCCAGGTCAGTGTGTTATATAGTAGTTGGTCCAGGTCAGTGTGTTATATAGTAGTTGGTCCAGATCAGATTGGTGTGTTATATAGTAGTTGGTCCAGGTCAATGTGTTATATAGTAGTTGGTCCAGGTCAGTGTGTTATATAGTAGTTGGTCCAGGTCAGTGTGTTATATAGTAGTTGGTCCAGATCAGATCAGTGTGTTATATAGTAGTTGGTCCAGGTCTGTGTGTTATATAGTAGGTGGTCCAGGTCAGGGTGTTATATAGTAGTTGGTCCAGGTCAGTGTGTTATATAGTAGTTGGTCCAGGTCAGTGTGTTATATAGTAGTTGGTCCAGGTCAGTGTGTTATATAGTAGTTGGTCCAGGTCAGTGTGTTATATAGTAGTTGGTCCAGGTCAGTGTGTTATATAGTAGTTGGTCCAGGTCAGTGTGTTATATAGTAGTTGGTCCAGGTCAGTGTGTTATATAGTAGTTGGTCCAGGTCAGTGTGTTATATAGTAGTTGGTCCAGGTCAGTGTGTTATATAGTAGTTGGTCCAGGTCAGTGTGTTATATAGTAGTTGGTCCAGGTTAGTGTGTTATATAGTAGTTGGTCCAGATCAGATCAGTGTGTTATATAGTAGTTGGTCGAGGTCAGATCAGTGTGTTATATAGTAGTTGGTCCAGATCAGTGTGTTATATAGTAGTTGGTCCAGGTCAGTGTGTTATATAGTAGTTGGTCCAGATCAGATCAGTGTGTTATATAGTAGTTGGTCCAGGTCAGATCAGTGTGTTATATAGTAGTTGGTCCAGGTCAGTGTGTTATATAGTAGTTGGTCCAGGTCAGATCAGTGTGTTATATAGTAGTTGGTCCAGATCAGATTAGTGTGTTATATAGTAGTTGGTCCAGGTCAGTGTATTATATGGTAGTTGGTCCAGGTCAGTGTGTTATATAGTAGTTGGTCCAGGTCAGTGTGTTATATAGTAGTTGGTCCAGGTCAGTGTGTTATATAGTAGTTGGTCCAGGTCAGTGTGTTATATAGTAGTTGGTCGAGATCAGATTAGTGTGTTATATAGTAGTTGGTCCAGGTCAGTGTGTTATATAGTAGTTGGTCCAGGTCAGTGTGTTATATAGTAGTTGGTCCAGGTCAGGGTGTTATATAGTAGTTGGTCCAGGTCAGGGTGTTATATAGTAGTTGGTCCAGGTCAGGGTGTTATATAGTAGTTGGTCCAGGTCAGGGTGTTATATAGTAGTTGGTAAATGTAAGTGTGTTATTTAGTAGTTGGTCGAGGTCAGTGTGTTATATAGTAGTTGGTCCAGGTCAGTGTGTTATATAGTAGTTGGACCAGATCAGTGTGTTATATAGTAGTTGGTCCAGATCAGATTAGTGTGTTATATAGTAGTTGGTCCAGGTCAGTGTGTTATATAGTAGTTGGTCCAGGTCAGTGTGTTATATTTTAGTTGGTCCAGGTCAGATCAGTATGTTATATAGTAGTTGGTCCAGGTCAGTGTGCTATATAGTAGTTGGCAGGTCAGATCAGTGTGTTATATAGTAGTTGGTCCAGATCAGATTAGTGTGTTATATAGTAGTTTGTCCAGGTTAGTGTGTTATATAGTAGTTGGTCCAGGTCAGTTTGTTATATAGTAGTTGGTCCAGGTCAGGGTGTTATATAGTAGTTGGTCCAGGTCAGGGTGTTATATAGTAGTTGGTCCAGGTCAGGGTGTTATATAGTAGTTGGTCCAGATCAGATTAGTGTGTTATATAGTAGTTGGTCCAGGTCAGTGTGTTATATAGTAGTTGGTCCAGGTCAGGGTGTTATATAGTAGTTGGTCCAGGTCAGTGTGTTATATAGTAGTTGGTCCAGGTCAGTGTGTTATATAGTAGTTGGTCCAGGTCAGGGTGTTATATAGTAGTTGGTCCAGGTCAGGGTGTTATATAGTAGTTGGACCAGATCAGATTAGTGTGTTATATAGTAGTTGGTCCAGGTCAGTGTGTTATATAGTAGTTGGACCAGATCAGATTAGTGTGTTATATAGTAGTTGGTCCAGGTCAGGGTGTTATATAGTAGTTGGTCCAGGTCATTGTGTTATATAGTAGTTGGACCAGATCAGATTAGTGTGTTATATAGTAGTTGGTCCAGGTCAGTGTGTTATATAGTAGTTGGTACAGGTCAGTGTGTTATATAGTAGTTGGTCCAGATCAGGGTGTTATATAGTAGTTGGTCCAGGTCAGGGTGTTATATAGTAGTTGGTCCAGGTCAGTGTGTTATATAGTAGTTGGTCCAGGTCAGTGTGTTATATAGTAGTTGGTCCAGGTCAGTGTGTTATATAGTAGTTGGTCCAGGTCAGTCTGTTATATAGTAGTTGGTCCAGGTCAGGGTGTTATATAGTAGTTGGTCCAGGTCAGGGTGTTATATAGTAGTTGGTCCAGATCAGATCAGTGTGTTATATAGTAGTTGGTCCAGGTCAGTGTGTTATATAGTAGTTGGTCCAGGTCAGGGTGTTATTTAGTAGTTGGTCCAGGTCAGTGTGTTATATAGTAGTTGGTCCAGGTCAGTGTGTTATATAGTAGTTGGTCCAGGTCAGTGTGTTATATAGTAGTTGGTCCAGGTCAGTGTGTTATATAGTAGTTGGTCCAGGTCAGTGTGTTATATAGTAGTTGGTCCAGGTCAGTGTGTTATATAGTAGTTGGTCCAGGTCAGTGTGTTATATAGTAGTTGGTCCAGGTCAGTGTGTTATATAGTAGTTGGTCCAGATCAGTGTGTTATATAGTAGTTGGTCCAGGTTAGTGTGTTATATAGTAGTTGGTCCAGATCAGATCAGTCTGTTATATAGCAGTTGGTCCAGGTCAGATCAGTGTGTTATATAGTAGTTGGTCCAGATCAGTGTGTTATATAGTAGTTGGTCCAGGTCAGTGTGTTATATAGTAGTTGGTACAGGTCAGTGTGTTATATAGTAGTTGGTCCAGGTCAGATCAGTGTGTTATATAGTAGTTGGTCCAGGTCAGTGTGTTATATAGTAGTTGGTCCAGGTCAGATCAGTGTGTATTATAGTAGTTGGTCCAGATCAGGGTTTTATATAGTAGTTGGTCCAGGTCAGATCAGTGTGTTATATAGTAGTTGGTCCAGGTCAGTGTGTTATATAGTAGTTGGTACAGGTCAGTGTGTTATATAGTAGTTGGTCCAGATCAGATCAGTGTGTTATATAGTAGTTGGTCCAGGTCAGTGTGTTATATAGTAGTTGGTCCAGGTCAGTGTGTTATATAGTAGTTGGTCCAGGTCAGTGTGTTGTATAGTAGTTGGTCCAGATCAGTGTGTTATATAGTAGTTGGTCCAGATCAGATTAGTGTGTTATATAGTAGTTGGTCCAGGTCAGTGTGTTATATAGTAGTTGGTCCAGGTCAGTGTGTTATATAGTAGTTGGTCCAGATCAGATTAGTGTGTCATATAGTAGTTGGTCCAGGTCAGTGTGTTATATAGTAGTTGGTCCAGATCAGATTAGTGTGTTATATAGTAGTTGGTCCAGGTCAGTGTGTTATATAGTAGTTGGTCCAGGTCAGTGTGTTATATAGTAGTTGGTCCAGGTCAGTGTGTTATATAGTAGTTGGTCCAGATCAGATCAGTGTGTTATATAGTAGTTGGTCCAGGTCAGATCAGTGTGTTATATAGTAGTTGGTCCAGGTCAGTGTGTTATATAGTAGTTGGTCCAGGTCAGATCAGTGTGTTATATAGTAGTTGGTCCGGATCAGGGTGTTATATAGTAGTTGGTCCAGGTCAGATCAGTGTGTTATATAGTAGTTGGTCCAGGTCAGTGTGTTATATAGTAGTTGGTACTGGTCAGTGTGTTATATAGTAGTTGGTCCAGATCAGATCAGTGTGTTATATAGTAGTTGGTCCAGGTCAGTGTGTTATATAGTAGTTGGTCCAGGTCAGTGTGTTATATAGTAGTTGGTCCAGATCAGTGTGTTATATAGTAGTTGGTCCAGATCAGATTAGTGTGTTATATAGTAGTTGGTCCAGGTCAGTGTGTTATATAGTAGTTGGTCCAGGTCAGTGTGTTATATAGTAGTTGGTCCAGATCAGATTAGTGTGTTATATAGTAGTTGGTCCAGGTCAGTGTGTTATATAGTAGTTGGTCCAGATCAGATTAGTGTGTTATATAGTAGTTGGTCCAGGTCAGTGTGTTATATAGTAGTTGGTCCAGGTCAGTGTGTTATATAGTAGTTGGTCCAGGTCAGTGTGTTATATAGTAGTTGGTCCAGGTCAGTGTGTTATATAGTAGTTGGTCCAGGTCAATGTGTTATATAGTAGTTGGTCCAGGTCAGTGTGTTATATAGTAGTTGGTCCAGATCAGTGTGTTATATAGTAGTTGGTCCAGGTCAGTGTGTTATATAGTAGTTGGTCCAGATCAGTGTGTTATATAGTAGTTGGTCCAGGTCAGTGTGTTATATAGTAGTTGGTCCAGGTCAGTGTGTTATATAGTAGTTTGTCCAGGTCAGTGTGTTATATAGTAGTTGGTCCAGATCAGTGTGTTATATAGTAGTTGGTCCAGATCAGATTAGTGTGTTATATAGTAGTTGGTCCAGGTCAGTGTGTTATATAGTAGTTGGTCCAGGTCAGTGTGTTATATAGTAGTTGGTCCAGATCAGATTAGTGTTATATAGTAGTTGGTCCAGGTCAGTGTGTTATATAGTAGTTGGTCCAGATCAGATTAGTGTGTTATATAGTAGTTGGTCCAGGTCAGTGTGTTATATAGTAGTTGGTCCAGGTCAGTGTGTTATATAGTAGTTGGTCCAGGTCAGTGTGTTATATAGTAGTTGGTCCAGGTCAGTGTGTTATATAGTAGTTGGTCCAGGTCAGTGTGTTATATAGTAGTTGGTCCAGGTCAATGTGTTATATAGTAGTTGGTCCAGGTCAGTGTGTTATATAGTAGTTGGTCCAGGTCAGTGTGTTATATAGTAGTTGGTCCAGGTCAATGTGTTATATAGTAGTTGGTCCAGGTCAGTGTGTTATATAGTAGTTGGTCCAGATCAGTGTGTTATATAGTAGTTGGTCCAGGTCAGTGTGTTATATAGTAGTTGGTCCAGATCAGTGTGTTATATAGTAGTTGGTCCAGGTCAGTGTGTTATATAGTAGTTGGTCCAGGTCAGTGTGTTATATAGTAGTTGGCTGGTAGATCAGTGTGTTATATAGTACTTGGCAGGTTAGATTATATGTCATTCCTCCCAGAGCTTTGCCAGTAGTGAAGGTGAACCCACCCCTGGTTCTTAAAGTCCAAGCAGAGTCATATACAGTGGTTGTGTCCCGAATGACACCCCATTCCCTATGTACTTTTGACCAGTGCCCACTAAAGTAGGGAGAATGGGGCAGCTAGAAAACTGAAACACATTTTGATGAGTCATCAGAGAGAAAGAGAACAAGAGAGTAAGAAGAGATAGAACTGAAGAGAGGAAGAGGAAGAGAGAACTGAAGAGAGGAAGAGGAGATAGAACTAAAGAGAGGAAGAGGAAGAGAGAAATGAAGAGAGGAAGAGGAAGAGAGAACTGAAGAGAGTAAGAGGAGAGAGAACTGAAGAGAGGAAGAGGAAGAGAGAACTGAAGAGAGGAAGAGGAGAGAGAACTGAAGAGAGGAAGAGGATAGAGAACTGAAGAGAGGAAGAGGATAGAGAACTGAAGAGAGGAAGAGGAGAGAGATCTGAGGAGAGGAAGAGGAGAGAGAACTGAAGAGAGGAAGAGGAGAGAGAACTGAAGAGAGGAAGAGGAAGAGAGAACTGAAGAGAGGAAGAGGAAGAGAGAACTAAAGAGAGGAAGAGGAAGAGAGAACTGAAGAGAGGAAGAGGAGAGAGAACTGAAGAGAGGAAGAGGAAGAGAGAACTGAAGAGAGGAAGAGGAGAGAGAACTGAAGAGAGGAAGAGGATAGAGAACTGAAGAGAGGAAGAGGATAGAGAACTGAAGAGAGGAAGAGGAGAGAGAACTGAAGAGAGGAAGAGGAGAGAGAACTGAAGAGAGGAAGAGGAGAGAGAACTGAAGAGAGGAAGAGGAGAGAGAACTGAAGAGAGGAAGAGGAAGAGAGAACTGAAGAGAGGAAGAGGAAGAGAGAACTGAAGAGAGGAAGAGGAGAGAGAACTGAAGAGAGGAAGAGGAGAGAGAACTGAAGAGAGGAAGAGGAAGAGAGAACTGAAGAGAGGAAGAGGAGAGAGCACTGAAGAGAGGAAGAGGAAGAGAGAACTGAAGAGAGTAAGAGGAGAGAGAACTGAAGAGAGGAAGAGGAAGAGAGAACTGAAGAGAGGAAGAGGAAGAGAGAACTGAAGAGAGGAAGAGGAGAGAGAACTGAAGAGAGGAAGAGGAGAGAGAACTGAAGAGAGGAAGAGGAAGAGAGAACTGAAGAGAGGAAGAGGAGAGAGAACTGAAGAGAGGAAGAGGAGAGAGAACTGAAGAGAGGAAGAGGAGAGAGAACTGAAGAGAGGAAGAGGAGAGAGAACTGAAGAGAGAACTGAAGAGAGGAAGAGGAGAGAGAACTGAAGAGAGGAAGAGGAAAGAGAACTGAAGAGAGGAAGAGGAGCGAGAACTGAAGAGAGGAAGAGGAGAGAGAACTGAAGAGAGGAAGAGGAAGAGAGAACTGAAGAGAGGAAGAGGAGAGAGGTTAATATAGTGGACACGGTTAAGAGATGTACTGTATCTAGACAGCTGTGATGAGCTAGTCTACGTGATTTATTCCTCTGATTAAAGTGAGTATTCCTGTTGTGTGTGTGTGTGTGTGCTTATCACAGCAATGCATGGAATGATGCTGGGGCGTGGACACACACACACACCCTGTGATAAACACATGACACACAGTGTGTATTTTATGTTGTATACATCTGACTATGAGTAATTAAACTACACAAGCTGTCTTTAATAGACTCACTGTATTACAGCAGTACATGAAAACAAGATGGTGAAAAGTTTTATTGGTTTTGAATGAATGAGTCCGATTCAGTAATGATCCAGGCGAAACTGCCTGGTGATGAGGAAGGCCAATGATGCCCCCTTGTGGATATTACTGGTATTTAACATTTCAGATATGGGGAAGATCTTACACTAAATCAAACATTTCTAGGCAGGTGCTGGACATCAGAAAGCATGTTCAGAAAGCTGACAAGGTACTGATGCTCTAACAACAACTAGTAGTAATATTCCTCATCAAATAACCATCATCAGCTATTCCCTTCAAACAGCCCCCTACTCAGCACGTTCTAGAATAAAAACATTGTAGTTAAAAATCTTCTCTCTTGAGAATAACTGTGTGGAGGAAAATGAATGAAATGACGCATTCAAAGAAAATAGCACCCTACAATCAAACAAGGTTGGATAATGCTGAGGGTTTTGTGCAAGACATCATGAAATCAGAAGATTCTAAAGGTGTTTTGAAGAATGGATTGTACAATATTTGCCCATTATTCTTTAAAAAATGTCTTCAAGCTCTGTCAAGTTGCTAGACAGCCATTTTCAAGTCTTGCCATTGATTTTCAAGCTGATTGAAGTAAAAAAGGCCAGGAACATTCAATATCGTCTTGGTAAGCAACTCAAGTGTATATTTGGCCTTGAGTTTGAAGTAATTGTCTTGCTGAAAGGTGAATTTGTCTCCCAGTGTCTGGTGGAAAGCAGACTGAACCAGGTTTTCCTCTAGGACTTTGCCTGTGCTAAACTCTATTCCATGATTGTTATCCTAAAGAAAACTCCCTCATCCTTGCAGATAACATGATGCAGCCAGCCACCACCATGCTGGAAAATATGATGAGTGGTACTCAGTGATGTGTTGGATTTGACCCAAACATAACAGATGTATTCTGGACAAAAAAAGTTAATTTATTTGGCCATTGTTTTTGCCGTATTACTAGAGTGCCTTGTTGCAAACAGGATGCATATTCTGTACAGGTTTCTTCTTTTCACTATGTCATTTATGTTAATATTGTGAAATAACTACAATGTTGTTGATCCATCCTCAGTTTTCTCCTATCACAGCCATTGATACACCATCCAAAGTGTAATTAATAACTTCACCATGCTCAAAGGGATATTCAATGTCTGCTTTTTTTTATTTTTTACCCATCTACCAATAGGTGCCCTTCTTTGCGAGGCATTGGAAAACCTCCCTGATCTTTGTGGTTGAATCTGTGCTTGAAATTCACTGCTCGACTGAGGGACCTTACAGATAATTGTATGCGTGGGGTACAGAGATGAGGTAGTCATTCAAAAATCATGTTAAACACTATTATTGCACACAGAGTGAGTCCATGCAACTTATTATGTGACTTGTTAACCACATTTTTACTCCTGAACTTATTTAGGCTTGCCATAACAAAAGGGTTGAATACTTATTGATTCAAGACATTTCAGCTTTTCATTTTTATTAATTTGTAAAATAATTCTTAAAAACATAATTCCACTTTGACATTATGGGGTATTGTGTGTAGGCCAGTGACAAAACATCTCAATTGAATCCATTTTAAATTCAGGCTGTAACACAACAAAACGTGGATAAAGTCCAGGGGTGGTAATACATCATGAAGGCTCTGTATCTAAACACCTGGGTGGCCATTTATTTCTATTGTCTACATTAAACTTCAGTTTGGTTTCTCCAGTGTTGTCAAACCAATAACAAGGTGTGGAGACTAAAGGTTTTCTTCCATTTCAACTTATTTGACAAGAAATAGAGAGTTCTTTAGGAAAAGTGCCAGGGTGCCAATATACTCAGCCACCACCGTATGTACAGTTGAAGTCGGAAGTTTACGTACACTTAGGTTGGAGTCATTAAAACTTGTTTTTCAACCACACATTTCTTGTTAACAAACTATAGTTTTGGCAAGTCGGTTAGGACATCTACTTTGTGCATGACTGTCACACCCTGGCTCGGGGACTCTATATGTTGAGCCAGGGTGTGTGCATTCTATGTGTTCGTTTTCTATGTTGGGTATTCTAGTTGTTCTGTTTCTGTGTATGCCTGTGTGACTCCCAATCAGAGGCAACGAGTGTCAGCTGTCGGCTGGTTGTCTCTGATTGGGAGCCATATTTAATCTGTATGTTTTCCTTTGGGTGTTGCGGGTTTTTGTTCCTTTACGGTCAGTGTTAACCGTTGGACTTCACGAGTCGTGTTTTGTTTGTATTTAGTAACTTTAATTAAATAAAGTCATGTTTCTTTCACACGCTGCGCCTTGGTCTACTTCGCTACTAGACGATCGTGACAGAAAAACCCACCATACAACGACCAAGCAGCGTGTCCAGGAACACACGCAGGAGGTGACGCTGGTGGATGTCCTCCTCGGTTGGGGGCAGATTACCGAGGAGGAGGCCGTCCGGTACCGGAAGGCGATGAAGGGGGAGACCCAGGCAGGAGTGGAGAAGCGGCGTCAACCGGGCCGTGGTCGGAAAGGCGAGAGGCACCCCCAAGAATTTTTTAGGGGGGGGCACACGGCATGGGCGACTGGGCAGCAGGAGGCTGCCACAGGGCGAATTGGGAGATTAAGAGAGGAGGCCACCGGGTTTTGGGGGCCAGAAGGCAGGTTGGCGGAGCCTGGATGGAGAGCAGAGCCAACTCCCCGTACTCAGGCATGGCAGCATGAGACTGGGCAGGGTCCGCGGTATGCGGAGCTGCGCACTGTGCCGCGAGTGGTCCGGCATAGTCCGGTACGTCCTGTGCGAGCACCCCGCACGTGTTGTGCGAAGGTGGGCATGCAGCCAGGACGGAGTGTGCCGGCTCAGCGCTCGCGGCATCCAGTGCCTCTCCTCGGTCCCGGATATCCTGCGCCAGTGTCACGTGCTGTTATGCCAGTACGGGTACACAGCCCTGTACGTCCTGTGCTGATGCCTCACACAGAGTGTGTGAAGGTAGGTATTCAGCCAGGACGGGTTGTGGCAGCTCTTCACTCCAGGTCTCCTATCCGTCTCCATAGCCCAGTCCGGCCTGTCCCTGCTCCACGCACCAAGCCTACGGTGTGCGTCGCCAGCCCTGTCCGGCCTGTCCCTGCTCCACGCACCAAACCTACGGTGTGCGTCGCCAGCCCAGCCCGGCCTGTTCCTGCTCCACGCACCAAACCTACGGTGTGCGTCGCCAGCCCAGCCCGGCCTGTTCCTGCTCCACGCACCAAGCCTACGGGGTGCGTCGTCAGCCCAGCCCGGCCTGTCCCTGCTCCACGCACCAAACCTACGGTGTGCGTCGCCAGCCCTGCCCGGCCTGTTCCTGCTCCTCGCACTAAGCCTACGGTGTGCGTCGCCAGCCCAGCCCGGCCTGTCCCTGCTCCACGCACCAAGCCTACGGGGTGCGTCGCCAGCCCAGCCCGGCCTGTCCCTGCTCCACGCACCAAACCTACGGTGTGCGTCGCCAGCCCGGCCCGGCCTGTTCCTGCCACTCGCACCAAACCTACGGTGCGCGTCGCCAGCCCGGCCCGGCCTGTTCCTGCCACTCGCACCAAGCCAGGGGTGCGAGTCGCCAGCCCGGCCCGGTCTGTTCCTGCCACTCGCACCAAGCCAGGGGTGCGAGTCGCCAGCCTGGTCCAGCCTGTTCCTGCCACTCGCACCAAGCCAGGGGTGCGAGTCGTCAGCCTGGTTCAGCCCGTTCCTGCTACTCGCACCAAGCCCGGGGTGCGAGTCGTCAGCCTGGTAAGACCGGTCAGCTGCTCCACAACGGAGCGTAAGCAATCCGCTCCGTCAATGTCCAGTCCAGATCCAGCCAGCGGGGTCAGACCGGACCAGGGGCGCTACGGGGGTAGTATGGAGGGGTGGTGGTCAAAGCCGGAGCCGGAGCCGCCTCCGAGGAGGAATGCCCACCCAGCCCTCCCCTGTTTGGGGTTTTGTTTAGACGCGGTCGCAGTCCGCGCCTTTAGGGGGGGGTACTGTCACACCCTGGCTCGGGGACTCTATATGTTGAGCCAGGGTGTGTGCATTCTATGTGTTCGTTTTCTATGTTGGGTATTCTAGTTGTTCTGTTTCTGTGTATGCCTGTGTGACTCCCAATCAGAGGCAACGAGTGTCAGCTGTCGGCTGGTTGTCTCTGATTGGGAGCCATATTTAATCTGTATGTTTTCCTTTGGGTGTTGCGGGTTTTTGTTCCTTTACGGTCAGTGTTAACCGTTGGACTTCACGAGTCGTGTTTTGTTTGTATTTAGTAACTTTAATTAAATAAAGTCATGTTTCTTTCACATGCTGCGCCTTGGTCTACTTCGCTACTAGACGATCGTGACAATGACACAAGTAATTTTTCCAACAATTGTTTACAGACAGATTATTTAATTTATAATTCACTGTATCACAATTTCAGTGGGTCAGAAGTTTACATACACTAAGTTGACTGTGCCTTTAAACAGCTTGGAAAATTCCAGAAAATTATGTCATGGCTTTAGAAGCTTCTGATAGGCCAATTGACATAATTTGAGTCATTTGGAGGTGTACCTGTGGATGTATTTCAAGGCATACCTTCAAACTCAGTGCCTCTTTGCTTGACATCATGGGAAAATCAAAAAAAAAATCAGCCAAGACTTCAGAAAAGAAATTGTAGACCTTCATAAGTCTGGTTCATCCTTTGGAGCAATTTCCAAACACCTGAAGGTACCACATTCATCTGTACAAACAATAGTACTCAAGTATAAACACCATGGGACCACGCAGCCGTCATACCGCTCAGGAAGGAGACGCGTTCTGTCTCCTAGATATGAACGTACTTTGCTGCGAAAAGTGCAAATCAATCCCAGAACAACAGCAAAGGACCTTGTGAAGATGCTGGAGGAAACAGGTACAAAAGTATCTATATCCACAGTAAAACGAGTCCTATATCGACATGCCGCTCAGCAAGGAAGAAGCCACTGCTCCAAAACTGCCATAAAAAAGCCAGACTACGGTTTGCAACTGCCAAAGATCGTACTTTTTGGAGAAATGTCCTCTTGTCTGATGAAACAAAAATAGAACTGTTTGGCCATAATGACCATCGTTATGTTTGGAGGAAAAAGGGGGTAGCTGGCAAGCCGAAGAACACCATTCCAACCGTGAAGCACAGGGGTGGCAGCATCATGCTGTGGGGGTGCTTTGCTGCAGGAGGGACTGGTGCACTTCACAAAATAGATGGCATCATGAGGAAGGAAAATTATGTGGATATATTGAAGCAACAACTCAAGACATCAGTCAGGAAGTTAAAGCTTGGTCGCAAATGGGTCTTCCAAATGGACAATGACCCCAAGCATACTTCCAAAGTTGTGGCAAAATGGCGTAAGGACAACAAAGTCAAGGTATTGGAGTGGCCAGGAAAAAGCCCTGACCTCAATCCTATAGAAAATTTGTGGGCAGCACTGAAAAAGCGTGTGCGAGCAAGGAGGCCTACAAACCTGACTCAGTTACACCAGCTCTGTCAGGAGGGGAAAAAATCGATACAGTTACATAACGGGATATTATTTTGTGACGATATATTGTATCGTATCGTTTTGACAACATCGCAATATTATTTTTTGCGCTAGTTCAAATCAATTCAAATGTTATTTGCCACATGCGCCGAATACAACAGGTGTAGACCTTACAGTGAAATGCTTACTTACAAGCCCTTAACCAACAATGCAGTTTTAAGAAAAAAAGTGTTAAGTAAAAAATATAAAATAAAGTAAAATAAAATAACAGTAGCGAGGCTATATACAGGGGGTACCGGTACAGAGTCAATGTGCGGGGGCACCGGTTAGTCGAGGTAATTGAGGTAATATGTACATGTAGGTAGAGTTAAAGTGACTATGCATAGATAATAAACAGAGAGTAGCAGCAGCGTAAAAGAGGGGGGTGGGGTGGGGGTGGGGGGTGGGACAATGCAAATAGTCCGGGTAGCCATGATTAGCTGTTCAGAAGTCTTATGGCTTGGGGGTAGAAGCTGTTAAGAAGCCTTTTGGACCTAGACTTGGCGCTCCGGTACCGCTTGCTTGCTAGTTGGTTCTACCTGCACCAGAACTCCAGTATTGTTCCTTCATAACTTGTTCTCCATCTTCTTTTTAAATAGGGAGCCAATTTATTTTCAGCACTTCTATGTCCCATGACTGATCAAAACCTGTTTTCTCATGGCTCTCTCTTGTCCCTCTGCAGCAGACATGGAGTGAGCAGTATGTTTGGAACATCGAATCGCAATAAAATCACTATCGAATAGCAATCCATATAGAATAGTGAGAATCGCAACACATTTCATATCGGAAACTAAGTATCATGATAATATCGTATCGTGAGGTCCCTGACAATTCCCAGCCCTAGTGCACGTCCACAGAAGCTTTAAATTATCTGTGAACAAAGTTTGCCGTTACGATCACGTCACAGGCCATGTTTGAGAGCATTAACTTATTTAGGATAGAAGGTGACATGTAGTTCAGTCATGTAGTCAAGACCTAGGCAACTACCCAGATTACTTCTGGCACAAAATGGTTGCCCTGCATCACCCTAGGTGCTACACATTGGTGGTGGAAGAGGTGAGATTCCCCCTTTACAATGTAAAGCCCTTTGAGCTCTGGAAAAAATAAATCCAATCAATCATTATTATTACCTAGAGCCCTCAAATTCTAATCTGGACCTTGAAGCCAGTTCCACTGCTTTCTTCATTGTTCCCGTTTAATCAGGGACTGATTTAGACCTGGGACATCAGGTGGGTGATATTAATTATCAGGTAGAACAGAACACCAGCAGTACTTCGGAGCTCCAGGGTAAGATTTGCCCGAGAGCTTCATTCTTCTTCTGCGTCTTCAAACTGGTGGTGGTGAGTGCAGCAGTATGCTCCCAGTGGCGCCCCCCAGAGGACAGGAGGGGTGGTAGTGGTACCTGGACTGGCCAGGGAGAGGGCACATGGCTGGGGTGGGACTGGGAGGGATGGAGAACACTTGGGCTCAACAGGTCCTCTGACACTACAGGGAGAGGTGAGGAGAGAGAGAGGGGAGGTGGAGGAGAGAGGGAGGGGAGGGGGAGAGGTGGAGGAGAGATGGAGGGGAGGTGGAGGAGAGAGAGAGAGGGAGGGGGGGAGAGGTGGAGGAGAGAGGGAGGGGGGGAGGTGGAGGAGAGAGAGAGGGAGGGGGGAGAGGTGGAGGAGAGGAAAGAGAGGGAGGGGGAGAGGTGGAGGAGAGAGAGAGGGGAGGTGGAGGAGAGAGAGAGGGAGGGGGAGAGGTGGAGGAGAGGAAAGAGAGGGAGGGGGGAGAGGTGGAGGAGAGGAAAGAGAGAGGGAGGGGGAGAGGTGGAGGAGAGAGAGGGGGAGGGGGGAGAGGTGGAGGAGAGGAAAGAGAGGGAGGGGGAGAGGTGGAGGAGAGAGAGAGGGGAGGTGGAGGAGAGGAAAGAGAGAGGGAGGGGGAGAGGTGGAGGAGAGGAAAGAGAGGGAGGGGGGAGAGGTGGAGGAGAGGAAAGAGAGAGGGAGGGGGAGAGGTGGAGGAGAGAGAGAGGGGAGGTGGAGGAGAGAGAGAGGGAGGGGGAGAGGTGGAGGAGAGGAAAGAGAGGGAGGGGGGAGAGGTGGAGGAGAGGAAAGAGAGAGGGAGGGGGGGAGAGATGGAGGAGAGGAAAGAGAGAGGGAGGGGGGAGAGGTGGAGGAGAGGAAAGAGAGAGGGAGGGGGGAGAGGTGGAGGAGAGAGAGGGAGGGGGGAGAGGTGGAGGAGAGGAAAGAGGGAGGGGGGAGAGGTGGAGGAGAGGGAGGGGGAGGGAGGGAGGGAGGGGGAGAGGTGGAGGAGAGAGGGAGGGAGGGGGGAGAGGTGGAGGAGAGAGAGAGGGAGGGAGGGAGGGGGGAGAGGTGGAGGAGAGAGAGGGAGGTGGGGAAAGGTGGAGGAGAGAGAGAGGGGGGGGAGGGGGAGAGGTGGAGGAGAGAGAGAGGGAGGGAGGGAGGGGGAGAGGTGGAGGAGAGAGGGAGGGAGGGGGGAGAGGTGGAGGAGAGAGAGAGGGAGGGGGGAGAGGTGGAGGAGAGAGGGAGGGAGAGGGAGAGGTGGAGGAGAGAGAGAGGGAGGGGGAGAGGTGGAGGAGAGAGAGAGGGAGGGGGGAGAGGTGGAGGAGAGAGAGAGGGAGGGGGAGAGGTGGAGGAGGGAGGGGGAGAGGTGGAGGAGAGAGGGAGGGAGGGGGGAGAGGTGGAGGAGAGAGAGAGGGAGAGGTAGCTAACTGAGAGAAAGTGTGTGTGTGTGTGAGAGACTTCCTCACAGTAAGGTACCCCCTGTATATAGCCTCCCTACTGTTATTTTATTTTACTGCTGCTCTTTAATTATTTGCTATTTTTATTTTTTCTTAAAACGGCATTGTGGTTAAGGGCTTGTAAGTAAGCATTTCACTGTAATGTCTACACCTGTTGCATGTGACAAATACAATTTGATTTTATTTGGAAGGTAGTTTGCTGTTGTTAATCTCTGCTTCTCAGTCCTCCTCTCTCTTCTTCAGAGACCACCAGCTGATTCTGGGGCCTGGTAACCCTCCTCCTCTTCTTCAGAGACCACCAGCTGATTCTGGGGCCTGGTAACCCTCCTCCTCTCTCTTCTTCAGAGACCACCAGCTGATTCTGGGGCCTGGTAACCCTCCTCCTCTCTCTTCTTCAGAGACCACCAGCTGATTCTGGGGCCTGGTAACCCTCCTCCTCTCTCTTCTTCAGAGACCACCAGCTGATTCTGGGGCCTGGTAACCCTCCTCCTCCACTTCAGAGACCACCAGCTGATTCTGGGGCCTGGTAACCCTCCTCCTCTTCAGAGACCACCAGCTGATTCTGGGGCCTGGTAACCCTCCTCCTCTCTCTTCTTCAGAGACCACCAGCTGATTCTGGGGCCTGGTAACCCTCCTCCTCCTCTTCAGAGACCACCAGCTGATTCTGGGGCCTGGTAACCCTCCTCCTCCTCCTCTTCAGAGACCACCAGCTGATTCTGGGGCCTGGTAACCCTCCTCCTCTCTCTTCTTCAGAGACCACCAGCTGATTCTGGGGCCTGGTAACCCTCCTCCTCTCTCTTCTTCAGAGACCACCAGCTGATTCTGGGGCCTGGTAACCCTCCTCCTCCACTTCAGAGACCACCAGCTGATTCTGGGGCCTGGTAACCCTCCTCCTCTCTCTTCTTCAGAGACCACCAGCTGATTCTGTGGCCTGGTAACCCTCCTCTCTCTTCTTCAGAGACCACCTGCTGATTCTGGGGCCTGGTAACCCTCCTCTCTCTTCTTCAGAGACCACCTGCTGATTTTGGGGCCTGGTAACCCTCCTCCTCTCTCTTCTTCAGAGACCACCAGCTGATTCTGGGGCCTGGTAACCCTCCTCCTCCACTTCAGAGACCACCAGCTGATTCTGGGGCCTGGTAACCCTCCTCCTCTTCAGAGACCACCAGCTGATTCTGGGGCCTGGTAACCCTCCTCCTCTTCAGAGACCACCAGCTGATTCTGGGGCCTGGTAACCCTCCTCCTCTCTCCTCTTCAGAGACCACCAGCTGATTCTGGGGCCTGGTAACCCTCCTCCTCCTCCTCTATGTCCTTCTCTTCATCCTCTATCTCCAGGTTACCATCATCTTCATCATCCTCGTAGATGAAGGCTGGGTAGCGTCCCCAATCTCTGAAGAGCACCATGGGCATGGCCTTGGAACAAACTCACACCAACCTGGGTGTATGCTGATGACTGCTAATCAAGTAGCAGATGCTTGCTTAATGAACAGTGGCCTGAAGTTCTGTCTGGAAAATGAGTTTAACTGGCCAGTGGGCCACACAGGCACAGGGTTTGGTTAGTTAGCTGGCAATATTATGCAAGCTATGTTAGCCAAACTAGCTAGCTAAGTTACTCCGCCAAGATCACTTGACAAATACTAGTTAGCTAGCAACACTCATTCATATCAACCTGTGAAACTCATTCAAAAAACAGGTGCAGAGCAAACTAGTGTGATGATCGTATTACATTTACATTTACCAGACGCTCTTATCCAGAGCGACTTACATATATATTTTTATACTGGCCCCCCGTGGGAATCGAACCCACAACCCTGGTGTTGCAAACGCCATGCTCTATCAACTGAGCTACATCCCTGCCGGCCATTCCCTCCCCTACCCTGGACGACGCTGGGCCAACTGTGCGCCGCCCATGAGTCTCCCGGTCGCGGCCGGCTGCGACAGAGCCTGGATTCGAACCAGGATCTCTAGTGGCACAGTTAGCACTGCGATGCAGTGCCTTAGACCACTGCGCCACTCAGGAGTTGAGTATCTATATGACTCAAATCTAGGATAAGATATGAACTTGTCATTACAGTTTTTACTTACCGTCAGCTAGCTACCCTCTTCACCATTCAAAATGTCACTAAAAAGTTGGAATGTTGTGCTTCAGTGCTTGCCGCCGGCGACATCATCATAGTTCTGTTGGAACTGTGCCGTCAGCGACGGCAAAGCGGTTGTGGATGGTATTACAACAGCCTTGTAACGACTGATATCCGTCAGGGGGCGCCAACAGACATGCGTTTCTCAGTAAGACAAGGGCGTGCAGGGGAGACCTACATCAGTTTTCTGAGCAAAATATAAATTATATATTTTTTTATTGTTGGACATAAAAGACTGCAAAAACACCAGCAAATCATCTCCAAGTGACTTTAATTTAGGAAATCTGTTCCAAAGTATTCCCACCCATAAAGGCCTCCTGTAGTTCAGTTGGTAGAGCATGGCGCTTGCAACGCCAGGGTTGTGGGTTCGATTCCCACGGGGGGCCAGTATGAAAAATGTATGCACTCACTAACTGTAAGTCGCTCTGGATAAGAGCGTCTGCTAAATGACTAAATGTAATAGAGAGATGTGTGATCCTATACAAAATTCAAGCAAGGTTTGAAATACACTGCTCACAAAAATTAAGGGAACACTAAAATAACACATCCTAGATCTGAATGAATGAAATAATCTTATTAAATACTTTTTTCTTTACATAGTTGAATGTGCTGACAACAAAATCACACAAAAATTATCAATGGAAATCAAATGTATCAACCCATGGAGGTCTGGATTTGGAGTCACCCTCAAAATTAAAGTGGAAAACCACACTACAGGCTGATCCAACTTTGATGTAATGTCCTTAAAACAAGTCAAAATGAGGCTCAGTAGTGTGTGTGGCCTCCACGTGCCTGTATGACCTCCCTACAACGCCTGGGCATGCTCCTGATGAGGTGGCGGATGGTCTCCTGAGGGATCTCCTCCCAGACCTGGACTAAAGCATCCGCCAACTCCTGGACAGTCTGTGGTGCAACGTGGCGTTGGTGGATGGAGCGAGACATGATGTCCCTCAATTGGATTCAGGTCTGGGGAACGGGCGGGCCAGTCCATAGCATCAATGCCTTCCTCTTGCAGGAACTGCTGACACACTCCAGCCACATGAGGTCTAGCATTGTCTTGCATTAGGAGGAACCCAGGGCCAACCGCACCAGCATATGGTCTCACAAGGGGTCTGAGGATCTCATCTCGGTACCTAATGGCAGTCAGGTTACCCCAAAGAAATGCCACCCCACACCATGACTGACCCACCGCCAAACCGGTCATGCTGGAGGATGTTGCAGGCAGCAGAACGTTCTCCACGGCGTCTCCAGACTCTGTCACATGTGCTCAGTGTGAACCTGCTTTCATCTGTGAAGAGCACAGGGCGCCAGTGGCGAATTTGCCAATCTTGATCCTGGATGAGCTGCACTACCTGAGCCACTTGTGTGGGTTGTAGACTCCGTCTCATGCTACCACTAGAGTGAAAGCACCGCCAGCATTCAAAAGTGACCAAAACATCAGCCAGGAAGCATAGGAACTGAGAAGTGGTCTGTGGTCACCACCTGCAAAACCAGTCCTTTATTGGGGGTGTCTTGCTAATTGCCTATAATTTCCACCTGTTGTCTATTCCATTTGCACAACAGCATGTGAAATGTATTGTCAATCAGTGTTGCTTCCTAAGTGGACAGTTTGATTTCACAGAAGTGTGATTGACTTGGTTACATTGTGTAGTTTAAGTGTTCCCTTTATTTTTTTGAGCAGTGTAATAATGTTTTAGTCCTATATTATATCTGTTTGGGCTTCTCGCGGTCAATTTGCAGTCTACAAATGATTAGTAGTTATGTTCCGGCCCGTGGCTGAATCTAGCTGATGATCCCTGGCCTACATTGATATACAAATGAAACAATATGTAAACATTGCCTATGAGTTTTAGAGGAACACACTGAAGGAATTCTCTGCTGATTTAGAAATGAGGCAAAGTACACTAAAAAAAAGTACACTACTTGTGAAGTACACCATTTCCAACATCATACATTTAGCATCCAATTCATAGCATGTAACGTTCATAAAAATAGGTCTACATTTCACATAAATAAGGCGTTGGAAATTGGTAAAGTGTAACAAACACACTAAAGCCACTCACAGTCCTTGGTCATGCCAAAGCAAATTCATTTTATTTACATTTTCAAGTTTGTACAACATCCTATAAGTCACTGTCAGACCTACATGAGCAGAAACACGTCAGTGATCTTTAGTGTGAGGTGAACACATCACTATATCTAAAGACTGACGGGCCTGTTCAAATACATCACAGATGCATCCTTCCTCCCTTGAAGTCATCACTGATCTGACCATGTTAGACTGGTGAAAACATGATGGCAAACATGCTTTCACTCATCCAATCCCTTACTAATCAGTGATTATATTACCTCAAGGAGAAGATGATGGTAGGATGCATTGTTAAAGTACTCAAACAGGGCCTGATTCACAGTATTCAACAATGGGACTTTTCAAGCCTTGGCTGTTTTCAGTCACACAGAATTAGAATGAGTCTATGATTCTAATTCCCTAGTTCCAAACTCAGTCTGTTGTTGTTTATCAGTCCAGGATCATCATCCTATAGTAAATACAGTCGCTATGACAACATCATTATCATGTGCTATACATTTCCAGGTCACACAGAATATCATCTCTAGGATATAACTCATTTTTTCCCATCATAAAACTGTATAAAATACTTGTTGTTAATTAGGTTGGATGAGTCAGTGGCACATCAATACAAATTGTAACTAGATCCTGTACAAACTTTACAATGTATGAAAAATGCTACGACGACGTGTTGGAAAGCAAACAGATATAAAAAGCTCACTCACGACGACCAACAGACAAACTCAAAAGCATGACTAGAAAAATAACCTCAATCTAATGGTGACACCTCCTTGCTCATATACAAAGGCACAAAGAAAAACAAGAAACTGAAGAACCCATGAGAAACCATGAGAACCCATGAGAACCATGAGAAACCATGATAACCCATGAGAACCCATGAGAAACTATACAAAAACAGCTCATTAGTACAATTTGTGCAACGAAGCAAAACTAGTGTCAGTGTGACATCACACTGACTGTCTACACAGACTCTGCTTTAGAGACACAATCAGTTATTAATGAGGTGAAATAAATGCACCTGAAGTCGTGGCTGTCTATCCATCTACAGTACAATGAATTCAACAAGATACTGTGGTATTTATGTGTGTGTGTGTGTGTGTGAGAGTGTGTGTGTGTGTGTGTGTGTGAGTGAGTGTGTGTGTGTGTGTGTGAGTGTGTGAGTGAGTGAGTGAATGAGTGGCACAGTACAATCACGACATACACAGAAAAGAGCTCTCTCAATCTATCGGTATTACAGAACACTATACAATCTATATATGAGCTGCCCCCCCCCCCCCCCCCCCCTACATCCACCCTAGGTCCAGTGATTATCGTCATGGCGATTAATTGATTATAGTGACTCCCATGTTGTTCTCCTTAATGGACAGATCTCAACCCCAGTCTTCTGACATCACCTTACCCTCATTCCAGTTTGATCAAAAGACCACCTGAACTTAAAATTCCACAACGTTTATCATTTTATAGATCTGTATGAAAATAGAAATGTACCTTTATAGACATTCTACTGAATAATATGTACTAATAACAACTCCTAACACTTCTTCTCTTAGAGGCAAATCCTAACGTCCACTTACGTAACGTTTTCACCTCGTCTCCTCGTGACATCAGTGCATGACTGAGTGAACATTTGACTTAAGTGGAATTCAGGATTCTCCCCTGAATAAATACCACATTGATACCACTTGTAAGCCTTTTTCCAAGTCCTGGGTGGGTCGTGTTTAATAGGGCAAACCGTAGCAAAACGTTTTGCAACGGAAAACAAAAACATACGTTCTTATTGGACAAGTTCAGGTAGTACTTGTACCAGTTCATTCAGTTTCAAAAACAATTTAATCCCTACTGAACAGGACCCTATGTTTTCAGTGTAGAATTACATGAGGACGTAATACAATGAGTTTCCCTGCTACGCTCATCTTGTGCTTCTACATCAACAACGACACGTAACTCCGTGCACGGTGGTTATACGTTACTATATAGCACAACAAGCTGGTTATACAACTAGTAGTAGCTACGCAGTGTATGCATCCTAAATGGCTCCCAATTCCCTATAGGTCCTGGTCTAAAGTAGTGCACTACGTAGGGAATAGGGTGCCATTGTTTAGATAACACTTTGCTCACTACGCATCGATAAGCCTATAAACAACGCTATGACACCAGTACGACGCCTGTCTTAAATTCTTATGACAGGTCAAGACACTTCATAACAAGTTATAACCTTCATGTCCAGAGAGTAACTGAGACAGAGGAATCAGAAGTTATAACCTTCACGTCCCCAGTCCAGAGAGTAACTGGGCCATAGAATCAGAAGTTATAACCTTCACGTCCCCAGTCCAGAGAGTAACTGGGCCATATAATCAGAAGTTATAACCTTCACGTCCCCAGTCCAGAGAGTAACTGGGCCATAGAATCAGAAGTTATAACCTTCACGTCCCCAGTCCAGAGAGTAACTGGGCCATATAATCAGAAGTTATAACCTTCACGTCCCCAGTCCAGAGAGTAACTGGGCCATATAATCAGAAGTTATAACCTTCACGTCCCCAGTCCAGAGAGTAACTGGGCCATAGAATCAGAAGTTATAACCTTCACGTCCCCAGTCCAGAGAGTAACTGGGCCATATAATCAGAAGTTATAACCTTCACGTCCCCAGTCCAGAGAGTAACTGGGCCAGACGAATCAGTATGGAAACTTGGGGTGAGTCTCAGTGGTCTAAAGTGGCTTCCTCTCCTTGATTTGCACTGATCAGAGAAGACTGGACAGGTGAAAGGAAATATCCCCAGTCGAGCAGCTTTCACCTATCCTATCTCTCCAGATCACTGCAGATGAAGGAGAAGACAAGGAGAGGAAGTTACTTTTGAGACACAATCTCGGTCCCTGTTGCACACCTCACTGCTGATTGACACTGTGTCCTGCCATCAAACATCAGAACGGCCCCAATATGGCCAACGACTCCATCTCTACCAAGCTATCAGATCTTAACCCAAGGAATGTTAAATTCCTTGCCTTAACCTACCCACACTATCTGATACTTCCTCATCCGCTCACCTATGACCTTTACCCACTTTTGAAGGTGATT
>NC_140015.1:40330708-40379137 GCF_964263955.1 Coregonus lavaretus | reverse complement strand
AGAGAGTAACTGGGCCATAGAATCAGAAGTTATAACCTTCACGTCCCCAGTCCAGAGAGTAACTGGGCCATATAATCAGAAGTTATAACCTTCACGTCCCCAGTCCAGAGAGTAACTGGGCCATATAATCAGAAGTTATAACCTTCACGTCCCCAGTCCAGAGAGTAACTGGGCCATAGAATCAGAAGTTATAACCTTCACGTCCCCAGTCCAGAGAGTAACTGGGCCATATAATCAGAAGTTATAACCTTCACGTCCCCAGTCCAGAGAGTAACTGGGCCAGACGAATCAGTATGGAAACTTGGGGTGAGTCTCAGTGGTCTAAAGTGGCTTCCTCTCCTTGATTTGCACTGATCAGAGAAGACTGGACAGGTGAAAGGAAATATCCCCAGTCGAGCAGCTTTCACCTATCCTATCTCTCCAGATCACTGCAGATGAAGGAGAAGACAAGGAGAGGAAGTTACTTTTGAGACACAATCTCGGTCCCTGTTGCACACCTCACTGCTGATTGACACTGTGTCCTGCCATCAAACATCAGAACGGCCCCAATATGGCCAACGACTCCATCTCTACCAAGCTATCAGATCTTAACCCAAGGAATGTTAAATTCCTTGCCTTAACCTACCCACACTATCTGATACTTCCTCATCCGCTCACCTATGACCTTTACCCACTTTTGAAGGTGATTGACAGCTCATTTAGCCAATCAGAAGTGGGGCTCTGTTTGCAAATATTCCCCTTTTTAATCAGTAATAAATGATTACATCATTACAGTCCTACTGGAGCTAGTGAACCCAGAGGTAGTTTGTCTAAATAACTTAGAGTCATCATAATAACCATAATAATAAAGGGAACACCATGATAACACTACTACTCTCCAGTTAGTTACTCCCACACAACATCATCCAGTTAGTATAATTCAATATGACAGTTTCTTTTGTTGGCAACATAATAACAGTAAACCATTGGGGGATAGATAAAGGAGGCGGGACATCTAACAGTTGATTGACAGATAGAGAAGACAGCGAGTTTCAGCTGTAAACACAGACAGCTGTCTGTTGTTTTGTCCCATCCCCTGGCGTGGAAGTGTGTGTGTACACGCGTACGTGTGTGTGTGTGTGTGTGTATGAGTGTGTGTGTGAGTGTGTGTTTACGTGTGTGTGTTTAACTGGTACTCTTAATCTCCAGGATAGAGGGGGTTGTGATCCAGAATAGCCAGGATGATCTTATCCATGTACTGCCTTAGACGGAAGTTAACACACTCCTGCTCCTTCAGAGCATCCACCAACTAGAGGAGACGAGGGAGGGAGGAGGAGGAGAAGAGGAGGGAGGGAGGGGGAGAGAGAGAGAGAGAGAGAGAGAGAGAGAGAGAGAGAGAGAGAGAGAGAGAGAGAGAGAGAGAGAGAATATGTCAATCAAAAGATAGAGCTTTTTAACAAATAAAAAACATTTGACACAAAGTGCCTAACATGAGCCTGTGGCTAAACCGCCCCCCTCTCCTGCTGATTTCTTTATATGTCACTCCTATCTCCTCCACTCCACTCCTATCTCCTCCACTCCACTCCTATCTCCTCCACTCCACTCCTATCTCCTCCACTCCACTCCTATCTCCTCCACTCCTATCTCCTCCACTCCACTCCTATCTCCTCCACTCCTCTCCTATCTCCTCCACTCCTATCTCCTCCACTCCACTCCTATCTCCTCCACTCCACTCCTATCTCCTCCACTCCACTCCTATCTCCTCCACTCCACTCCTATCTCCTCCACTCCACTCCTATCTCCTCCACTCCTCTCCCATCTCCTCCACTCCTATCTCCTCCACTCCACTCCACTCCTATCTCCTCCACTCCACTCCTATCTCCTCCACTCCACTCCTATCTCCTCCACTCCACTCCTATCTCCTCCACTCCTCTCCTATCTCCTCCACTCCTATCTCCTCCACTCCACTCCTATCTCCTCCACTCCACTCCTATCTCCTCCACTCCACTCCTATCTCCTCCACTCCACTCCTATCTCCTCCACTCCTCTCCTATCTCCTCCACTCCTATCTCCTCCACTCCACTCCTATCTCCTCCACTCCACTCCTATCTCCTCCACTCCACTCCTACCCACTCCTATCTCCTCCACTCCACTCCTATCTCCTCCACTCCACTCCTATCTCCTCCACTCCACTCCACTCCACTCCTATCTCCTCCACTCCACTCCACTCCTATCTCCTCCACTCCACTCCTATCTCCACTCCACTCCTATACTCCACTCCTATCTCCTCCACTCCATTCCTATCTCCTCCACTCCATTCCTATCTCCTCCACTCTAATCCATTCCTATCTCCTCCACTCCACTCCATTCCTATCTCCACTCCACTCCATTCCTATCGCCACTCCACTCCTATCTCTTCCACTCCACTCTCCACTCCTATCTCCTCCACTCCATTCCTATCTCCACTCCACTCTACTCCTATCTCCTCCACTCCACTCCATTCCTATCTCCTCCACTCCACTCCTATCTCATCCACCTCACTCCATTCCTATCTCCTCCACCTCACTCCATTCCCATCTCCTCCACTCCCTTCCATTCCCATCTCCTCCACTCCCTTCCATTCCCATCTCCTCCACTCCCTTCCATTCCCATCTCCTCCACTCCACTCCCATCTCCTCCACTCCACTCCATTCCTATCTCCAACACTCCAATCTCCTCCACTCCACTCCTCCATTCCTCTCTTCCACTCCTCTCTTCCACTCCATTCCTCTCTTCCACTCCTCTCTTCCACTCCATTCCTATCTCCTCCACTCCTATCTCCTCCACTCCACTCCACTCCCCAGTCAGACCCTCTCACCTCGTCCCTAGAAGCATTGTCTATCTCAGCAGCCAGTGACTGGACCTTGGTGTGGCAGGCAAACAGGTTCTTCGCTTCATACAGACTCAGACTGAGGATCTGACTGTTCAGGTCATCGTTCTGGTCCCGTAGCTTAAAGTTATCCTGTAGGGTGGAGAGAGAGGGAGGAAGGGAGGAGGAAAGAGGGAGGAGACAGAGGGAGGGAGGAGGGAAGAGGGGGGAGAGAGAGGGAGGGAAGGAGGAGGGAAGAGGGAGGAGAGAGAGGGAGGGAGGGAGGAAGGAAGGAAGGAGGGAAGAGGGAGGAGAGAGGGGAAGAGAGGGGAGGGAGGGAAGAGGGAGGAGAGAGGGGAAGAGAGGGGAGGGAGGGAAGAGGGTGGAGAGAGGGGAAGGGAGGGGAGGGAGGGAAGAGGGTGGAGAGAGAGGGAGGGAGGAAGGAGGGAAGAGGGAGGAGAGAGAGGGAGGGAGGAGGGAGAGGGAGGGAGGAAGGAAGGAGGGAAGAGGGAGGAGAGAGAGGGAGGGAGGGAGGAGGGAAGAGGGTGGAGAGAGAGGGGAGGGAGGAGGGAGAGGGAGGAGAGAGAGGGAGGGAGGTAGAAGGGAAGAGGGAGGAGAGAGGGGGAGGGAGGGAGGAGGGAGGAGGGAAGAGGGTGGAGAGAGAGGGAGGGAGGAAGGAGGGAAGAGGGAGGAGAGAGAGGGAGGGAGGAGGGAAGAGGGTAGAGAGAGAGGGAGGGGGGAGAGAGAGGGAGGGAGGAAGGAGGGAAGAGGGAGGAGTTAGAATATAAACTCTGAGAAAATGTTGATGTCAACGGGGCCTTCCTAATATTGAACACCTTCCTAATATTGAGTTGCCCCCGCCCCCCCCCCCCCCCTACCAAGTTGGCTGGTTGTCCTTTGGATGGTGGACCATTCTTGATACATACGGGAAACAGTTGCGCGTGAAAAACCCAGCAGCGTTGCAGTTCTTGACACAAACCAGTGCACCTGGCACCTACTACCATACCCCGTTCAAAGGCACTTAAATATTTTGTCTTGCCCATTCACCCTCTGAATGGCACACATACACAATCCATGTCTCAATTGTCTCAAGGCTTAAAAATCCTTCTTTAACCCGTCTCCTCCCCTTCATCTACACTGATTGAAGTGGATTTAACAGGTGACATCAATAAGGGATCATAACTTTCTCCTGGATTCACCTGGTCAGCCTGTCATGGAAAGAGCAGGTGTTTATAATGTTTTATACACTAAGTGTATGTCTCTGTGTTTGTGTGTGTGTGTACTTAGGTGTGTGTACACGTTCAGCGTGTGTGTGGGAGCCTCACCTGTTTGAGTCTCTTGACCTCATGCTCCATCTCTATCTCCCGTGTCTTGGCGTTGTATTCTGATAGCCCCGCCCCCTGCCCCTTCTCTGAACCCAGCTTAAACAGCTGCAGGTACTCCAACTCCCGACGTAGGTCCTCAATCAACTACAAAGATGGAGGGAGGGAGGGAGGGAGGGATAGAGGGGGAGAGAAAGATGGAGAGTAGTAGGGTGGCAAGAGAGAGTGGGAGGGGGGAGAGAGATGGAGGGGGAGGGAGGGAGAGATGGAGGGGGAGGGAGGGAGAGATGGAGGGGGTAAGAGGGAGGGAGAGATGGAGGGGGAGGGAGAGAGAGATGAAGGGGGAAAGAGGGAGGGAGGGGAGGGAGAGAGAGATGGGGAGGGAGGGAGAGGTGGAGGGTGAGGGAGGGAGAGAGAGATGGAGGGGGAGGGAGAGAGGGAGGGAGGGAGGGAGAGAGATATGAAGGGGGAAAGAGGGAGGGAGGGGAGGGAGAGAGAGATGGGGAGGGAGGGAGAGGTGGAGGGTGAGGGAGGGAGAGAGAGATGGAGGGGGTGGGAGAGAGATGGAGGGGGAGGGAGAGAGAGATGGAGGGGGAGGGAGAGAGAGATGGAGGGGGAGAGAGGGAGGGAGAGATGGAGGGGGAGGGAGAGAGAGTTTGTCTGTCACACCAATGTAGTTTCTTTGGTCCTTAGAAGTTAAAATACAGAAGATTGTGAATTTGGTCTAAAGCAGTAGAGTGCAATAGGAATGAATGGAGGAAAATATATTACAATGATAGTGTGTGTGTGTGTGTGTGTGTGTGTGTGTGTGTGTGTGTGTGTCCGCGCGGGTCTGTGTGTGTACCTCTTGCATGGCCTCTCTCTCCTTCTGGGATTCATGTCTGTTCTGCCACAGCTTGTCCATCATCTTCCTGTAGAGGTCCATCTCATCTTTCAGCCTCAGACTGGTGTCCTCTAACCTGTCTGTCATACGCTGCTTCTCCTGGGGGAGGGAGAGGGGAGAGTAATCCATTGACAGACAGGCATACAGGCAGATAGACAGGCATACAGGCATACAGGCAGACAGGCAGGCAGGCAGGCAGACAGGCAGGCAGGCAGACAGGCAGACAGACAGGCAGGCAGACAGGCAGACAGGCAGGCAGGCAGGCAGACAGGCAGACAGGCAGGCAGACAGGCAGACAGGCAGGCAGGCATACAGGCAGATAGACAGGCATACAGACAGGCAGGCAGACAGGCAGGCAGGCATACAGACAGGCAGGCAGACAGGCAGACAGGCAGGCAGGCAGACAGACAGGCAGACAGGCAGACAGGCAGGCAGGCAGACAGGCAGACAGGCAGGCAGACAGGCAGACAGGCAGACAGGCAGGCAGGCATACAGGCAGATAGACAGGCATACAGACAGGCAGGCAGACAGGCAGGCAGGCAGACAGGCAGACAGACAGACAGACAGGCAGACAGGCAGACTGTATGACCACCCACCTGGTCTAGTTTCTCAGTCTGAGACTTCAGTTTACACACATTCAGTTTCATCTCTCCATTCTCCTCCTCCAGCTGCTGAACTCTATAGAGACAGAGAAAACAGTTACGCAGATATCTACCATTTATATGACCAATTTACAGCTGTTCCTGTGTGTTACTGTTACTAAGGGGTTCCTGTGTGTTACTAAGGGGTTCCTGTGTATTACTAAGGGGTTCCTGTGTGTTACTAAGGTGTTCCTGTGTGTTACTAAGGTGTTCCTGTGTGTTACTAAGGGGTTCCTGTGTGTTACTAAGGTGTTCCTGTGTGTTACTAAGGGGTTCCTGTGTGTTACTAAGGGGTTCCTGTGTGTTACTAAGGGGTTCCTGTGTGTTACTAAGCGGTTCCTGTGTGTTACTAAGGTGTTCCTGTGTGTTACTAAGGTGTTCCTGTGTGTTACTAAGGGGTTCCTGTGTGTTACTAAGGGGTTCCTGTGTGTTACTAAGGGGTTCCTGTGTGTTACTAAGGGGTTCCTGTGTGTTACTAAGGGGTTCCTGTGTGTTACTAAGGGGTTCCTCTGTGTTACTAAGGGGTTCCTGTGTGTTACTAAGGGGTTCCTGTGTGTTACTAAGGGGTTCCTGTGTGTTACTAAGGTGTTCCTGTGTGTTACTAAGGGGTTCCTGTGTGTTACTAAGGTGTTCCTGTGTGTTACTAAGGGGTTCCTGTGTGTTACTAAGGGGTTCCTGTGTGTTACTAAGGGGTTCCTGTGTGTTACTAAGCGGTTCCTGTGTGTTACTAAGGTGTTCCTGTGTGTTACTAAGGTGTTCCTGTGTGTTACTAAGGGGTTCCTCTGTGTTACTAAGGGGTTCCTGTGTGTTACTAAGGGGTTCCTGTGTGTTACTAAGGTGTTCCTGTGTGTTACTAAGGGGTTCCTGTGTGTTACTAAGGGGTTCCTCTGTGTTACTAAGGGGTTCCTGTGTGTTACTAAGGTGTTCCTGTGTGTTACTAAGGGGTTCCTGTGTGTTACTAAGGGGTTCCTGTGTGTTACTAAGGGGTTCCTGTGTGTTACTAAGGGGTTCCTCTGTGTTACTAAGGGGTTCCTGTGTGTTACTAAGGTGTTCCTGTGTGTTACTAAGGGGTTCCTGTGTGTTACTAAGGGGTTCCTGTGTGTTACTAAGGGGTTCCTGTGTGTTACTAAGGGGTTCCTGTGTGTTACTAAGGGGTTCCTGTGTGTTACTAAGGGGTTCCTCTGTGTTACTAAGGGGTTCCTGTGTGTTACTAAGGGGTTCCTGTGTGTTACTAAGGGGTTCCTGTGTGTTACTAAGGTGCGCTTGATTTCGCTCGGAGGTTGGACTTTTGGAACTATTTCATTGGTTCCATCGTACCAGAACAAGTGTGTGTGTACCTGTTACTGAGCAGCTCTATGTCAGTGTTCTTGTCTCTCTCCATCTTGCAGTAGGTCTCTCTGTGTCTATGTGCCTCTTCCTCTAGGCTCTGTTCTGCTCTGCTCTCCTGATCCTTCAGCTGCTCCTCCAACTCATGAACCCTGGGAGACAGAGAGACAACATCGTCATTACACAATGAACCCTGGGAGACAGAGAGAGACAACATCGTCATTACACAATGAACCCTGGGAGACAGAGAGAGACAACATCGTCATTACACAATGAACCCTGGGAGACAGAGACACAACATCGTCATTACACAATGAACCCTGGGAGACAGAGACACAACATCGTCATTACACAATGAACCCTGGGAGACAGAGACACAACATCGTCATTACACAATGAACCCTGGGAGACAGAGACACAACATCGTCATTACACAATGAACCCTGGGAGACAGAGAGACAACATCGTCATTACACAATGAACCCTGGGAGACAGAGAGACAACATCGTCATTACACAAATGTCATAAATATCAATAAAAGTCTTAAAAACAGTGTGGCCGGGATTCAATCAGAGGCAAGTCGTCAACACTACCAACAATGCACCATTTAAAGGACATTTCCCTGACGTTAGCATTCACGGTAAACACTGCAGATGTCAGCTCAAGTGTTAATGACCTTTAAATGTCAAGTGTCACTTGCCAACAACGCACCTTTGATTGAATCCCGCCCTGTGCCTTTCTATTCATAAGTATACACTACTGTTATATGGTATTTAAAATACTTTTGTGTATTTGAGTACTGTATTTTCAAATACACAGCCCAAAACAACTACCTTTATTTGAGTATTTGAATAGTTATTTGTAAAAACTGAATAGTCTGCCAAATTGTATTTCAAATACACTAACTTAAATACACTTGCATTTAACCCAGGTATTTGAAAATAGTATTTGAAATAAGTATTTGAAAATACCATCAAATACTTTCCAAGTGTATTTCCAAATACATTACAATATTGAAAAGATATCTGAATACTTACTTTGAATGTATGTGAAAGTAATTGAGATATTTGACATTTGTCTATATTTATATATACAGTATATCTTACCTGTGTACTAGCTGTGTGTTGCCCTGTTTGAGTTTAGACTTGAGGTCTCCATTAGCCAGATTGTCATTCTCCAGCTCTGTCACTTTCTTCTCCAGGTAACTCACCTGAGGACAGACAGACATACAGAGCAGACACATAGGTACAGGTGAGACCAAAGAAACGGGACCCGATGCCTCCCTACTCAGCCAAGGAGTGGATTTGGGGTAAAGCCCTGTGATAGTCTAGTGTCCTGTCCAGGGGGTAAAGGCCTGTGATAGTCTAGTGTCCTGCCAAGGAGCTGGATTTGGGGTAAAGCCCTGTGATAGTCTAGTGTCCTGTCTAGGAGATGGATTTGGGGTAAAGCCCTGTGATAGTCTAGTGTCCTGTCCAGGGGGTAAAGGCCTGTGGTAGTCTAGTGTCCTGTCCAGGGGGTAAAGCCCTGTGATAGTCTAGTGTCCAGGGGGTAAAGCCCTGTGGTAGTCTAGTGTCCTGTCCAGGGGGTAAAGCCCTGTGATAGTCTAGTGTCCTGTTCAGGGGGTAAAGCCCTGTGATAGTCTAGTGTCCAGGGGGTAAAGCCCTGTGATAGTCTAGTGTCCTGTTCAGGGGGTAAAGCCCTGTGATAGTCTAGTGTCCAGGGGGTAAAGCCCTGTGATAGTCTAGTGTCCTGTCCAGGGGGTAAAGCCCTGTGATAGTCTAGTGTCCTGTTCAGGGGGTAAAGCCCTGTGATAGTCTAGTGTCCAGGGGGTAAAGCCCTGTGATAGTCTAGTGTCCTCTTCAGGGGATGGATTTGGCTGTTAGGCTATATTCATAACTGCCTGAAATAAAACTCTTATATGAAAGAGGTGTTTTAATTGTGGGATAATAATCATCATAGCAGTTCATTTACAGAGGAAAATATCTGTTTTGGGGGGGTACGGGGTGTGTGTGTGTGTGTGTGTGTGTGTGTGTCTGTACCATGTGTGCGTACCTTCTCAGTGATGTCCACATCACAAGAGTCGATGGAGTCTCTGAACAGGTCCTCTGTGCTTCCCTGACTGCTGCTAAACGCACTGTGGTTGTGCTGGAACAACTGACTGTAGAGGGGAGGAGAGGGGGAGGAGGAGGAGAGGAGAGGGGGAGGAGGAGGAGAGGAGAGAGGGAGGAGGAGGAGGAAGAGAAGAGAGGGGGAGGAGGAGAGAGGGAGGAGGAGAGGGGGAGGAGGAGAGAGGGAGGAGGAGAGGGGGAGGAGGAAGAGAAGAAAAAGATGAAGAGGTGGGTAATTAACTACATTAATTTCTTTTTTTGTGATGCATTTTTTATGAAGATTTTCCCAAAGTATAAGTAGAGCGAGATAAGATACTAAAACAACAGAACACCTGATCCACAGTACAGTCCCTCCCTCTACCAGCCACCTGATCCATCAGATAACCACAGTACAGTCCCTCCCTCTACCTCCCTCTCAATCCCACCCTCCCTCCCTCTCCCTCCTACCCTCCCTCTCCCTCCTAATCCCACCCTCCCTCCCTTTCCATCTCCCACCCACCCTCCCAGACTCCCTCTCCCTCCCAGCCTCCCTCTCCCTCCCAGCCTCCCTCTGCCTCCCAGACCCCCTCTCCCTCCCAGACTCCCTCACCCACCCACCCACCCTCCCAGACTCCCTCTCCCTCCCAGCCTCCCTCTGCCTCCCAGACTCCCTCTCCCTCCCAGCCTCCCTCTCCCTCCCAGACTCCCTCTCCCTCCCAGACCCCCTCTCCCTCCCAGACCCCCTCTCCCTCCCAGACTCCCTCTCCCTCCCAGATTCCCTCTCCCTCTCCCTCCCTCCCAGACCCCCTCTCCCTCCCAGACCCCCTCTCCCTTTCTGTTGGGGCTGTAAAAAGATGGTCTCAGTAACTTACCGTCCAAAGGCAGTGCTGGATATCTTTCTGTTGGGGCTGTAAAATAATAAACAGGAAGATCAGATATTGTAACTTTCCCCATCTTCTAATGTCTTACCTATATAATCAGTATTATATTTAAATCAGCATTATGATGAAATGACCTCCAGGGCTGTGATCAGAAACACACAGGGCATGGTATAGGGTTGGTTTTATAGGAAGAACAGGGTTGAGTGGGACTGGGGTCAAAGGAAGAGCATGGAGCAGGGTTAAGACAGGTTTAGAAGCCTGGCTGGTGAACGGGGTCAGTGTGGAGCAGAGTTAAGACAGGTTTAGAAGCCTGGCTGGTGAACGGGGTCAGTGTGGAGCAGAGTTAAGACAGGTTTAGAAGCCTGGCTGGTGAACGGGGTCAGTGTGGAGCAGGGTTAAGACAGGTTTAGAAGCCTGGCTGGTGAACGGGGTCAGTGTGGAGCAGGGTTAAGACAGGTTTAGAAGCCTGGCTGGTGAACAGGGTCAGGGTGGAGCAGGGTTAAGAGAGGTTTAGAAGCCTGGCTGGTGAATGGGGTCAGGGTGGAGCTGGGTTAAGAGAGGTTTAGAAGCCTGGCTGGTGAACGGGGTCAGTGTGGAGCAGGGTTAGGACAGGTTTAGAAGCCTGGCTGGTGAACAGGGTCAGGGTGGAGCAGGGTTAAGAGAGGTTTAGAAGCCTGGCTGGTGAACGGGGTCAGGGTGGAGCTGGGTTAAGAGAGGTTTAGAAGCCTGGCTGGTGAACGGGGTCAGGGTGGAGCTGGGTTAAGAGAGGTTTAGAAGCCTGGCTGGTGAACGGGGTCAGTGTGGAGCAGGGTTAAGACAGGTTTAGAAGCCTGGCTGGTGAACGGGGTCAGTGTGGAGCAGGGTTAAGACAGGTTTAGAAGCCTGGCTGGTGAACGGGGTCAGGGTGGAGCAGGGTTAAGAGAGGTTTAGAAGCCTGGCTGGTGAACGGGGTCAGGGTGGAGCTGGGTTAAGAGAGGTTTAGAAGCCTGGCTGGTGAATGGGGTCAGGGCCGGTAGTTACGTTAGTGCCAGGCAGGGATTAGTGAGGTAGATTAGATAACAAGAGGAAGGCTGTGGTGACATCAGGGAGAACCACGCTATATATAGATCACCTGAGTAATGTCCTGGGCTGTCCTGGGCTAGGATCCTATTATAACCTGACCTGCTTTTACAGTGGGGAAAAAAAGTATTTAGTCAGCCACCAATTGTGCAAGTTCTCCCACTTAAAAAGATGAGAGAGGCCTGTAATTTTCATCATAGGTACACGTCAACTATGACAGACAAAATGAGAAAAAAAAACCCAGAAAATCACGTTGTAGGATTTTTAATGAATTTATTGGCATATGATGGTGGAAAATAAGTATTTGGTCAATAACAAAAGTTTCTCAATACTTTGTTATATACCCTTTGTTGGCAATAACACAGGTCAAACGTTTTCTGTAAGTCTTCACAAGGTTTTCACACACTGTTGCTGGTATTTTGGCCCATTCCCCCATGCAGATCTCCTCTAGAGCAGTGATGTTTTGGGGCTGTCGCTGGGCAACACAGACTTTCAACTCCCTCCAAAGATTTTCTATGGGGTTGAGATCTGGAGACTGGCTAGGCCACTCCAGGACCTTGAAATGCTTCTTACGAAGCCACTCCTTCGTTGCCCGGGCGGTGTGTTTGGGATCATTGTCATGCTGAAAGACCCAGCCACGTTTCATCTTCAATGCCCTTGCTGATGGAAGGAGGGTTTCACTCAAAATCTCACGATACATGGCCCCATTCATTCTTTCCTTTACACGGATCAGTCGTCCTGGTCCCTTTGCAGAAAAACAGCCCCAAAGCATGATGTTTCCAACCCCATGCTTCACAGTAGGTATGGTGTTCTTTGGATGCAACTCAACATTCTTTGTCCTCCAAACATGACGAGTTGAGTTTTTACCAAAAAGTTATATTTTGGTTTCATCTGACCATATGACATTCTCCCAATCCTCTTCTGGATCATCCAAATGCACTTCAGACGGGCCTGGACATGTACTGGCTTAAGCAGGGGGACACGTCTCGCACTGCAGGATTTGAGTCCCTGGCGGCGTAGTGTGTTACTGATGGTTGGCTTTGTTACTTTGGTCCCAGCTCTCTGCAGGTCATTCACTAGGTCCCCCCGTGTGGTTCTGGGATTTTTGCTCACCGTTCTTGTGATCATTTTGACCCCACGGGGTGAGATCTTGCGTGGAGCCCCAGATCGAGGGAGATTATCAGTGGTCTTGTATGTCTTCCATTTCCTAATAATTGCTCCCACAGTTGATTTCTTCAAACCAAGCTGCTTACCTATTGTAGATTCAGTCTTCCCAGCCTGGTGCAGGTCTACAATTTTGTTTTTGGTGTCCTTTGACAGCTCTTTGGTCTTGGCCATTGTGAAGTTTGGAGTGTGACTGTTTGAGGTTGTGGACAGGTGTATTTTATACTGATAACAAGTTCAAACAGGTGCCATTAATACAGGTAACGAGTGGAGGACAGAGGAGCCTCTGAAAGAAGAAGTTACAGGTCTGTGAGAGCCAGAAATCTTGCTTGTTTGTAGGTGACCAAATACTTATTTTCCACCATAATTTGCAAATAAATTCATTAAAAATCCTACAATGGGATTTTCTGGATTTTTTTCCCTCAATTTGTCTGTCATAGTTGACGTGTACCTATGATGAAAATTACAGGCCTCTCTCATCTTTTTAAGTGGGAGAACTTGTACAATTGGTGGCTGACTAAATACTTTTTTTCCCCACTGTACATCACACACACACACACACACACACACACACACACACACACACACACACACACACACAGCCTGAGACACAGATGTCTCTCACACACTGATACACACATCAGCTTTACACTCATTACTGTGTTACAGCACCCTCAAGTAGAAGACACGACCACAGCGTGTGTGTGTGTGTGTGTGTGTGTGTGTGTGTGTGTGTGTGTGTGTGTGATGTAACCATAGCTAAACTAACCAGCATCTTAGAAGAGTCTCATACACCACCTCATCACAAATGGACTGTAACCATAGAAACACAACACACAGAACGGTCACAGCAGAGAGAGTCCCCATCTGTCCTGACCTCTACTTGACTCATCAACAACATGGTGTGACTGTGACTGTGTCTCAAATGGCACTCTATTCCCTACAGAGCCCTATAGGCCCTTGTCTAAAGTAGTGCACTACATAGGGAATAGGGTGCTGTTTGGGAGGCAGGCAGGGATTGAACCAGTGATACAAGAGAGCATGAAGGACGGTTGCTATGGTGAACAAAACGATATAAAAAGGAGATATGAAGTAGACTTTGGTTCATACAGCAATCCTGCCCTACAGCTTGACCGAAGTATCCTGTCTACACCAACCACTGTGTTAAGTAATGCTGCCCTCTATACTAGCCAACACTAATCATGGTGGTAAAAAAATTTAATCTGCTCTATTTCTATGTCCATTTCTCAGGCCAATAACACCTGAACCGTAGAATCTGTAGTAGCAGACCACAGCATTAGGCTCACACCAAGCCTTTACTGAATGCTCTCATCCCTCTCCAGAATACACTGCTGACCACACCCTCCATAGACACACACGCACGCATGTGCACACACACACACACGCACACACACTTTTCCCTTCTGCCAAACTTAACCCAGCCTGTGTCTAACTGGGATGCAGTTGCTATGGTAACAATTCTGCCCTTACCAAATCTCTTTCCCTAGAAAAGGAGGGAAGAGGAGAGAGAGAGAGGGAGAGAGGGAGGGAGGGGGAGAGATAGAGAGAGAGAGCGAAAGACAGAGAGAGAGATAGAGAGAGAGAGAGAGACGGGGGGGGGGGGGGGGGGGGGAGGAAGGAGGAGGAAGGGATCTGCTAAATCATAAACATCCAGTGAGAGCTAATCTGTGCTGTAACATGACATGGTAGGAATCCACCACAAAGACAAAGTGTTAGGCGTCCACTTCATTGGAAATGGCTTCCTGAATAGGCTAGTGCTGCGATGGGAGATTCACTAAAGAACAGCAACGTTTTCTCATTTATTTCAAGGAGAGAGAGTGGTGGTTTGATAATATAATATAATATAATATAATATAATATGAATGTATTTGTGTGCACATGCAAATTTGAATTAATGTACAGTACCGGTCAAAAGTTTGGACACACCTACTCTCTCTCCTTGGGTTTTTCTTTATTTGTACTATTTTCTACATTGTAGAATAATAGTGAAGACATCAAAACTATGAAATAACACATATGGAATCATGTAGTAACCAAAAAAGTGTTAAACAAATCAAAATATATTTTATATATTTGAGATTCTTCAAATAGCCACCCTTTGCCTTGATGACAGCTTTTCACACTCTTGGCATTGTCTCAACCAGCTTCACCTGGAATGCTTTTCCACCAGTCTTGAAGGAGTTCCCACATATGCTGAGCACTTGTTGGCTGCGTTTCCTTCTGTCACGTCCTGACCTACAGAACTCTAGTTAGTTTGGTCAGGGTGTGCATGTTGAGTTCTATGTGGTGGTAGATCTATGTTTAGATCTAGGTGTTGTATGTCTATGTTTGGCCGGGTGTGATTCCCAATCAGAGGCAGCTGTCGCTCGTTGTCTCTGATTGGGGATCATACTTAGGCAGCCTTGGTCTGACCCGTCCTTCAACGTACGTGACAGAAGATCCCACCAAAAATGGACCAAGCAGCGTGCCCAGGAGCAGACACCCTGGACACAGGTGGGGATGGATCACCGTCCTTGGTAGGAGACAGTGGAGGCCCGGGTTAGAGAGGAGCAACGCAACACAGAAGGCGCCGGCCGAGGAGGAAGCCCAAGAAGCAGCCCCAAGAAAATGTTGAGGGGGGACTCACAGGGTGGACGACGAGGCAGCAGGAGGCCGGGAAAGGGCTGACTAGAGAGGAGGAGGACGCTATTTTAGAGGTCCTCCAAGACCTGCGGATCGAGAGAGAAGAGCCCCGACCACTGCACCCGGTGGGGTTCCAGTTGGAGTCCCTACGACCATGGGAACAGGAATGGGAACAGTTTTACACTGAGGAGTCGGAGGATGACGACGACGATGAGTTTCTGTTTCCTAACTCGTGGGGGCTCCCGGAGGAGTCTTCACTGGAGGAGGATTGGGCGCGGAGAGAGAAGGACTGGAACGGTCGTACATATTCAAACGGCAGTTCCCAGTCCAGCACGGCCCGTGCCTGCTCCTCGCACCAAGCCAGTGGTGCGGGTTCCCAGTCCGGCACGGCCCGTGCCTACTCCCCGCACCAAGCCAGTGGCGCGTGTTTCCAGTCCGGCACAGCCAGTTCCAGGACAGAAACACGCACCTAAAATGGAGTCAGCAGGTACAGTCGGTCCGTCCGAATCTTGGGAGGAACGTATCCAACGGCAGGCGAGCAGGATCCAGGCGCTCGGCAGCGCAATGGTGCACATGGTGAGTACATTGGAGCGATGGGAGAGAGGTGGCGTTTCTACACCTCCTCCAACCACACAACTCACCCGACCTCCAGCGACGGTCCCCTGCAGGGAGCTCCTAAACGTGTCGGTGCCCAGTCTGGGGCCGGCAACCAGTCCTATTACAGGGCTGGAATTTCCCTCTGCATCCGTGCCCAGGCTGGGCACGGCGTTTAGTCCTGCTCCAGAGATGGGGATGGATACGGGTCCGGAAGTTTGCTCCACTCCGGAGCCAGAGCAGTCCGCTCCACCGGTGCCCAGTCCTGCTCCGGTCAGCGGCTCCATTCCGGAGTCAGAGTATTCCGCTCCACCGGGGTCTAGTCCTGCTCCGGTCAGCGTCTCCACTCCGGAGCCAGAGCAATCCGCTCCACCGGTGCCTGATCCAGCTCCGGTCTGTTGCTCCACTCCGGAGCCAGAGCAGTCCGCTCCACCGGGGTCCAGTCCTGCTCCGGTCAGCGTCTCCACTCCGGAGCCAGAGCAATCCGCTCCACTGGTGCGTGTATCCAGTCCGGCACGGCCCGTTCCTGCTCCTCGCCCCAGACCTGTGGTGCGTGTTCCCAGTCCGGCCCGGCTGTTCCTGCTCCTCGCACCAAGCCAGTGGTGCGTGTTCCCAGTCCAGCCCGGCCCGTTCCAGCAAAGCACCCCCACACCATCACACCTTCTCCTCCATGCTTCAGGGTGGGAAATACACATGCCGAGATCATCCGTTGACCCACACTGCGTCTCACAAAGACACGCCGGTTGGAACCAAAAATCTCAAATTTGGACTCCAGACCAAAGGACACATTTCCACCGGTCTGATGTCCACTGCTTGTGTTTCTTGGCCCAAGCAGGTCTCTTCTTATTATTGGTGTCCTTTAGTAGTGGTTTCATTGCAGGAATTCGACCATGAAGGCCTGATTCACACAGTCCCCTCTGTTGAGATGTGTCTGTGACTTGAACTCTGTGAAGCATTTATTTGGGCTGCAATTTCTGAGGCTGGTAACTCTAATGAACTTATCCTCTGCAGCAGAGGTAACTCTGGGTCTTCCATTCCTGTTGCGGTCCTCATAAGAGCCAGTTTCATCATAGCGCTTGATGGTTTTTGCGACTGCACTTGAAGAAACTTTCAAAGTTCTTGAAATGTTCCGGATTGACTGACCTTCATGTCTTAAAGTGATGATGGACTGTCATTTCTCTTTGCTTATTTGAGCTGTTTTTGCCATAAAATGGACTTGGTCTTTTACCAAATAGGGCTATCTTCTGTATACCAACCCTACCTTGTCACAACACAACTGACTGGCTCAAACGCATTAAGAAGGAAAGAAATTCCACAAATTAACTTTTAAGAAGGCACACCTGTTAATTGAAATGCATTCCAGGAAGCTGGTTGAGAGAATGCCAAGAGTGTGCAAAGCTGTCATCAAGGCAAAGGGTGGCTATTTGAAGAATCTCAAATATAAAATATATTTTGATATATTTGTTTAACACTTTTTTGGTTACTACATGATTCCATATGTGCTATTTCATAGTTTTGATGTCTTCACTATTATTCTACAATGTAAAAAAATAGTAAAAATAAAGAAAAACCCTGGAATGAGTAGGTGTGTCCAAACTTTTGACTGGAAGTGTATGTATGTATGTGTGTGTATGTGTGTGTGTGTGTGTGTTACCTGTTGGCTTTGAGGTTGTTGAGCCTGGCCTCCAGGTCGTTGAGCAGGTTAACCTTCTTATAGCACTGAGAACAATACACGTCCAACACATCACTGTTGTACAGGTGACACACTTTCAGAGGGGTCTGACCAGCACTACAGAACGAGAGAGAGAGAGAGAGAGAGAGAGAGAGAGAGAGAGAGAGAGAGAGAGAGAGAGAGAGAGATGCACAGATAGACTATAATTACACACAGTGCTTTGTATCTGTCAATAGCACAGAGCAATAGGTTTCCTTCCTGTTACACATGCATGTATGTTGGTGTATCACAGGGTTCTTCAATTCCGGTCCTGGAGGGCCGAAACACCTCTGTTTTTCATCCTCTCCTTCTAATCAGGGGCTAATTCAGACCTGGGACACCAGGTGAGTGCAATTAACTACCAGGTAGAAATAAAAAACAGAAGTATTTTGGCCCTCCAGGACCGGAATTGAAGAACCCTGGTGTATCATGTAAAGGGTTCTAGTGTGGAGTGTGTGTTGGTGTAGAGAGATGTATAGTCCACTTGAGTAGCTAGCATGACTGACTTTGTGCTAGCTAGCCAACGTTTAATTATTTCTGCGTTATGAAAGGAACTAGACACGGACACGAATGATCTGTTTAGTGTGTTAACCCACTATTGGTAGTTTGTTGTAACCAAGTATTGGTGCTAAACCGTGTGTTATTGGATGCTAGCATGCTAGTTAGCTATGGCGTCATAGGATACGGTGCCCTGGGCGGTTTTCACGGAAGAATACTGTACCAAGTTAGCTAGCTGAATAAACTAAGTTAGAGTCTATTCCTAGAAAACATTGAACCGCTTTAGTTTACAACAACTATAATTTCTAAAGTGGAAGTTGGGAGAGTTATATTTGAGTGTTTCAGTGAAAGGTGAGGGAGGCCCCGCTCTCTCGCTTCCCCAGATGTTTAGTTAATTTTATTCCGATCTCTTTTGCATTATTGTAGCCTTTCTCTGTAGCCTGTCAACTATGTGTCTGTCTATCCCTGTTCTCTCCTCTCTGCACAGGCCATACAAACGCTTCACACCGAGTGGCTGCTACCACTCTAATCTGGTGGTCCCTGCGCGCACGACCCACGTGGAGTTCCAGGTCTCCGGCAGCCTCTGGAACTGCCGTTCTGCGGCCAACAAGGCAGAGTTCATCTCAGCCTATACTACCCTCCAGTCCCTCGACTTCTTGGCACTGACGGAAACATGGATTACCACAGAAAACACTGCTACTCCTACTGCTCTTTCCTCGTCTGATCATGTGTTCTCGCATACCCCGAGAGCATCTGGTCAGCGCGGCGGTGGCACAGGAATCCTCATCTCTCCCAAGTGGACATTCTCTCTTTTCCCCCTGACCCATCTATCTCCTCATTTGAATTCCATGCTGTCACAGTCACTAGCCCATTCAAGCTTAACATCCTTATCATTTATCGCTCTCCAGGTTCCCTTGGAGAGTTCATCAATGAGCTTGACGCCTTGATAAGTTCCTTTCCTGATGATGGCTCACCCCTCACAGTTCTGGGTGACTTTAACCTCCCTACGTCTGCCTTTGACTCATTTCTCTCTGCCTCCTTCTTTCCACTCCTTTCCTCTTTTGACCTCACCCTCTCACCGCCCCCCCCTACTCACAAGGCAGGCAATACGCTTGACCTCATCTTTACTAGATGCTGTTCTTCTACTAATCTCACTGCAACTCCCCTCCAAGTCTCCGACCACTACTTTGTATCCTTTTCTCTCTCGCTCTCCTCCAACACTACTCACTCTGCCCCTACTCAGATGGTAATGTACCGTCGCAACCTTCGCTCTCTCTCTCCCGCTACTCTCTCCTCTTCCATCCTATCATCTCTTCCCTCTGCTAAATCCTTCTCCCTCCGATCTCCTGATTCTGCCTCCTCGACCCTCCTCTCCTCCCTTTCTGCATCTTTTGACTCTCTATGTCCCCTATCCTCCCGGCCGGCTCGGTCCTCCCCTCCTGCTCCGTGGCTTGACGACTCATTGCGAGCTCACAGAACAGGGCTCCGGGCAGCCGGAAATGGAGGAAAACTAGACTCCCTGCGGACCTGTCATCTTTTCATTCCCTCCTCTCTACATTTCAAGCCTCTGGCTCTAACCCTAGGAAGCTCTCCTCCCTGCTGAATCCTCCTCCTCCTCCCCCTCCCTCCTCCCTCTCTGTGGATGACTTTGTCAACCATTTTGAAAAGAAGGTTGACGACATCCGATCCTCATTTATTAAGTCAAATGACACCACTGGTCCTGCTCACACTGCCCTACCCTATGCTTTGACTTCTTTCTCACCTCTCTCTGAAATCTTGCGACTTGTGACGGCCGGCCGCCCAACAACCTGCCCTCTTGACCCTATCCTCTCCTCTCTTCTCCAGACCATTTCCGGAGACCTTCTCCCTTACCTCACCTTGCTCATCAACTCATCCTTGACCGCTGGCTATGTCCCTTCCGTCTTCAAGAGAGCGAGAGTTGCCCCCCTTCTCAAAAAACCTACACTCGATCCCTCCGATGTCACCAACTACAGAACAGTATCCTTTCTTTATTTTCTCTCCAAAACTCTTGAGCGTGCCGTCTCTAGCCAACTCTCCTGCTATCTCTCTCAGAATGACCTTCTTGATCCAAACCAGTCAGGTTTCAAGACTGGTCATTCAACTGAGACTGCTCTTCTCTGTGTCACGGAGGCTCTCCACACTGCTAAAGCTAACTCTCTCTCCTCTGCTCTTATCCTTCTAGACCTATCTGCTGCCTTTGATACTGTGAACCATCAGATCCTCCTCTCCACCCTCTCCGAGTTGGGCATCTCCGGCGCTGCTCACTCTTGGATTGCGTCCTACCTGACAGGTCGCTCCTACCAGGTGGCATGGCGAGAATGTCTCCGCTCAACGTGCTCTCACCACTGGTGTCCCCCAGGGCTCAGTTCTAGTCCCTCTCCTATTCTCTCTATACACCAAGTCACTTGGCTGTCATATCCTCACATGGTCTCTCCTATCATTGCTACGCAGACGACACACAATTAATTTTCTCCTTTCCCCCTTCTGATAACCAGGTGGCGAATCGCATCTCTGCATGTCTGGCGGACATATCAGTGTGGATGTCGGATCACCACCTCAAGCTGAACCTCGGCAAGACGGAGCTGCTCTTCCTCCCGGGGAAGGACTGCCCGCTCCATGATCTCGCCATCACGGTTGACAACTCCATTGTGTCCTCCTCCCAGAGTGCAAGGAACCTTGGCGTGACCCTGGACAACACCCTGTCGTTCTCCGCTAACATCAAAGCGGTGACCCGATCCTGTAGGTTCATGCTCTACAACATTCGCAGAGTACGACCCTACCTTACACAGAAAGCGGCACAGGTCCTAATCCAGGCACTTGTCATCTCCCGTCTGGATTACTGCAACTCGCTGTTGGCTGGGCTCAGTGCCTGTGCCATTAAACCCCTACAACTTATCCAGAACCTGTGCAGCCCGTCTGGTGTTCAACCTTCCCAAGTTCTCTCATGTCACCCCGCTCCTACGCACACTCCACTGGCTTCCAGTTGAAGCTCGCATCTACTACAAAACCATGGTGCTTGCCTACGGAGCTGTGAGGGGAACGGCACCTCCTTACCTTCAGGCTCTGATCAGACCCTACACCCAAATGAGGGCACTACGTTCATCCACCTCTGGCCTGCTAGCCCCCCTACCTCTACGGAAGCACAGTTCCCGCTCAGCCCAGTCAAAGCTATTCGCTGCTCTGGCACCCCAATGGTGGAACAAGCTCCTCCACGACGCCAGGACAGCGGAGTCCCTGACCACCTTCCGGAGACACTTGAAACCCTACCTCTTTAAGGAATACCTGGAATAGTATAACAGTAATCCTTCTACCCCCCAACCCCCATTAAAAAAGAAAAAAAAAAGAAAAAAGTGGTTGTCCCACTGGCTATCCTAAATTGAATGCACCAATTTGTAAGTCGCTCTGGATAAGAGCGTCTGCTAAATGATTTAAATGTAAATGTGTAGCATGTAAAGGGTTTTAGTGTGGAGTGTATGTTGGTGTATCATGTAAAGGGTTCTAGTGTGGAGTGTATGTTGGTGTATCATGTAAAGGGTTCTAGTGTGGAGTGTATGTTGGTGTATCATGTAAAGGGTTCTAGTGTGGAGTGTATGTTGGTGTATCATGTAAAGGGTTCTAGTGTGGAGTGTATGTTGGTGTATCATGTAAAGGGTTCTAGTGTGGAGTGTATGTTGGTGTATCATGTAAAGGGTTCTAGTGTGGAGTGTATGTTGGTGTATCATGTAAAGGGTTCTAGTGTGGAGTGTATGTTGGTGTATCATGTAAAGGGTTCTAGTGTGGAGTGTATGTTGGTGTATCATGTAAAGGGTTCTAGTGTGGAGTGTATGTTGGTGTATCATGTAAAGGGTTCTAGTGTGGAGTGTATGTTGGTGTATCATGTAAAGGGTTCTAGTGTGGAGTGTATGTTGGTGTATCATGTAAAGGGTTCTAGTGTGGAGTGTATGTTGGTGTATCATGTAAAGGGTTCTAGTGTGGAGTGTATGTTGGTGTATCATGTAAAGGGTTCTAGTGTGGAGTGTATGTTGGTGTATCATGTAAAGGGTTCTAGTGTGGAGTGTATGTTGGTGTATCATGTAAAGGGTTCTAGTGTGGAGTGTATGTTGGTGTATCATGTAAAGGGTTCTAGTGTGGAGTGTGTGTTGGTGTATCATGTAAAGGGTTCTAGTGTGGAGTGTGTGTTGGTGTATCATGTAAAGGGTTCTAGTGTGGAGTGTGTGTTGGTGTATCATGTAAAGGGTTCTAGTGTGGAGTGTATGTTGGTGTATCATGTAAAGGGTTCTAGTGTGGAGTGTATGTTGGTGTATCATGTAAAGGGTTCTAGTGTGGAGTGTATGTTGGTGTATCATGTAAAGGGTTCTAGTGTGGAGTGTATGTTGGTGTATCATGTAAAGGGTTCTAGTGTGGAGTGTATGTTGGTGTATCATGTAAAGGGTTCTAGTGTGGAGTGTATGTTGGTGTATCATGTAAAGGGTTCTAGTGTGGAGTGTATGTTGGTGTATCATGTAAAGGGTTCTAGTGTGGAGTGTATGTTGGTGTATCATGTAAAGGGTTCTAGTGTGGAGTGTATGTTGGTGTATCATGTAAAGGGTTCTAGTGTGGAGTGTGTGTTGGTGTATCATGTAAAGGGTTCTAGTGTGGAGTGTATGTTGGTGTATCATGTAAAGGGTTCTAGTGTGGAGTGTATGTTGGTGTATCATGTAAAGGGTTCTAGTGTGGAGTGTGTGTTGGTGTATCATGTAAAGGGTTCTAGTGTGGAGTGTATGTTGGTGTATCATGTAAAGGGTTCTAGTGTGGAGTGTATGTCAGTCATTGGGGACTAACTGTCATTGATGAATGTACTGTCTGCTGTGTGAGTGCCCTCTATGTACCACTGACCTGGAGGGCAGAGAGGAGCCGAGGTCTGAGAAGCCGTTGGTGCGCGTGTCATCGTCGGGGCAAGGGCTGCTGGGAGTGTAGTCCACGTCCTCCCCCTCTCCGTAGTCCTCAAACTGCTCCTCCCCCGAGATGACGGACGCAGAAGCCGAGCCAATCAGCTGGCCAGAACTACAGCCAATCAGAACACAAAGAACATGAGTCAACATATGAATCAGTATGGCCCAGTCCCAAATGGTCTCATAGGCCCCTCAAATTCTCATCTGGACCTGGAAGACAGTTCCACTGCTTTTGTTCATACTTCCCCTCTAATCAGGGACTGAATTAAACCTGGGACACCAGGTGGGTGATATTAATTATCAAGTAGAACAGAAAAACAGCATTAGTCCAGAACTTGTTGTATAAGATTTGAATACCCCTTCCCTAGAAACTCAGAACATCTGAAAACACTGTCTGAGTATAGCAATATGGAGCCAATTCCACCTAGCCTATCAGAGGGCCCATTCCACCTAGCCTATCAGAGGGCCCATTCCACCTAGCCTATCAGAGGGCCAATTCCACCTGGCCTATCAGAGGGCCAATTCCACCTGGCCTATCAGAGGGCCAATTCCACCTAGCCTATCAGAGGGCCAATTCCACCTGGCCTATCAGAGGGCCAATTCCACCTAGCCTATCAGAGGGCCCATTCCACCTAGCCTATCAGAGGGCCAATTCCACCTAGCCTATCAGAGGGCCCATTCCACCTAGCCTATCAGAGGGCCCATTCCATATTGCCAATAACAGACCAACAAGTCTAGAAGAAGTGCTTATGGCAGGTTGGGGCTACTACTGGCATTGTCAGATAGACGGTGGCAAAAAGCTTATTGAAAATCAATAACCGCTATAATCTGTCATCATAACGTCACACTTACTTGTTGAACAGTCCTCCTAGCCCCTCCTCCTTCTCGTTGCCCCGCCCCCCGTCAGAGCCCACCCCGCTCTCATTGGTGCTGTCCATGTCACAACACTCCCCTTGCTCCACACTACAGTCCGGGTATGGACGGGTACACATGATGATGGGAGGGCCGAGTCGGGCCGAGCCGTTCTGGAGCGAGAGAGAGGGAGGGGGAGGGAGGGAGGGATAAGTCAAGGGGTATGAATACTTTCTGAAGGTACTGTATCTGTATTTAGTTATTTATTCCTAATTCTGGCAGGTTTGGTCCTCCATAGAATAATAATTTGGAGACATGTAGGGGGTTTAGAGTACAGAGGTAGACAGCCGTGGGTAGTGACTGGACCACTGGCCTAGATCTGTCTGCTCTTGTTCAGGAGTGTGTGTGTGTGTGTGTGAGATGGTGTGTGTGTGTGTGTGTTCAGGAGTGTGTGTGTGTGTGTGTGAGATGGTGTGTGTGTGTGTGTTCAGGAGTGTGTGTGTGTGTGAGATGGTGTGTGTGTGTGTGTTCAGGAGTGTGTGTGTGTGTGAGATGGTGTGTGTGTGTGTGTTCAGGAGTGTGTGTGTGTGTGTGAGATGGTGTGTGTGTAAGATGGTGTGTGTGTGTTCAGGAGTGTGTGTGATTGTGTGTAAATAATACATACACGTCTGTCTGGCCTCACCAGACTGCTCTACCACTGGGAGACACACACACACGCACGGACACACGCACGGACACACACACATACTCGTGCACACACACACAAACACACACACATTACATTGAATCACCAAGAACATCAATGTTATTCTAATGAATGCTAGCCAGAGCAGGGTGAATGGTCCTGAAGGACAGGCCAAGCAAAACAACAGCAGGAACAATTACTATCATCATCACATATCAACATCATCATATCAACATCTTATCAACATCATCATATCAACAACATAATATCAACATCATCATATCATTTTAACATCATATCAACAACATCATATCAACATCATCATATCAACATCTTATCAACATCATCATATCAACAACATAATATCAACATCATCATATCATATTAACATCATATCAACAACATCATATTAACATCATCATATGTTGCGGTCTATATTCAGAACCACATTCCTGTAAAGCTTAGAGAGGATCTCATGTTAAATACTGTTGAAGTAATATGGCTACAGGTTCATCTGCCTCACCTAAAGCCCATTCTGGTGGGAAGCTGCTATAGACCACCAAGTGCTAACAGTCAGTATCTGGATAATATGTGTGAAATGCTTGATAATGTATGTGATATCAACAGAGAGATATATTTTCTGGGTGATTAAAATATTGACTGGCCCACTCAAGAAAAAAACGTCAAACTGTAACCAGTGCCTGCAACCTGGTTCAGGTTATCAGTCAACCTACCAGGGTAGCTACAAACAGCACAGGAATGAAATCATCAACATGTATTGATCACATCTTTACTAATGCAGCAGAAATTTGCTTTAAATCAGAATCCAAATCCATAGGATGTAGTGATCACAATATAGTAGCCATATCTAGGAAAACCAAAGTTCCAAAGGCTGGGCCTAATATAGTGTTTAAGAGGTCATACAATATGTTTTGTAGTGATTCTTATGTTGATGATGTAAGAAATATGTTCTGGTCTGTGGTGTGTAATGAGGAGCAACCAGACGCTGCACTTGACACATTTATGAAATTGCTTATTCCAGTTACTAATAAGCATGCACCCATTAAGAAAATGACTGTAAAAACTATTAAATCCCCTTGGATTGATGAGGAATTGAAAAATTGTATGGTTGAGAGGGATGAGGCAAAAGGTATGGCAAATAAGTCTGCAGCCCAATCGATTGGCAAACGTACTGCAAATTGAGAAATCATGTGACTAAACTAAAGAAAAATTAACTATACTATGAAACAAAAATAAATGATATAAAGAATGATAGTAAAAAGCTTTGGAGAACCTCAAATGAAATTTTGGGCAAAAAGGCAAACTCAGCTCCATCATTCATTGAATCAGATGGCTCATTCATCACAAAACCCACTGATATTGCCAACTACTTTAATGATTTTTTCATTGGCAAGATTAGCAAACTTAGGCATGACATGCCAGCAACAAACGCTGACACTACACATCCAAGTATATCTGACAAATTACAAAAGACAAGCATTGTACTTTTGAATTTCGTAAAGTGAGTGTGGAAGAGGTGAAAAAATGACAAGCCACTGGGGTCTGACAACCTGGATGGAAGATTACTGAGGATAATAGCGGACGATATTGCCACTCCTATTTTCCATATCTTCAATCTAAGCCAACTATAAAGTGTGAGCCCACAGGCCTGGAGGGAAGCAAAAGTCATTCCGCTACCCAATAACAGTAAAGCCCCCTTTACTGGCTCTAATAGCCGAACAATCAGCCCGCTACAAACCCTTAGTAAACTTTTGGAAAAAATTGTTTGACCAGATACAATGCTATTTTACAGTAAACAAATTGACAGACTTTCAGCACGCTTATAGGGAAGGACATTCAACAAGCACAGCACTTACACAAACAACTGATGATTGGCTGAGAGAAATTGATGATGTAAAGATTGTGGGGGCTGTATTGTTAGACTTCAGTGCGGCTTTAGACATTATCGATCATAGTCTGCTGCTGGAAAAACGTATGTGTTATGGCTTTACACCCCCTGCTATATTGTGGATAAAGGGTTACCTGTCTAACAGAACGCAGAGGGTGTTCTTTAATGGAAGCCTCTCCAACATAATCCAGGTAGAATCCGGAAATCCCCAGGGCAGTTGTTTAGGCCCCTTACTTTTTACAATCTTTACTCACGACGTGCCACTGGCTTTGAGTAAAGCCAGTGTGTCTATGTATGCGGATTACTACAGCGGCTGAAATGACTGCAATACTTAACAAAGAGCTGCAGTTAGTTTCAGAATGGGTGGCAAGGAATAAGTTAGTCCTAAATATTTCAAAAACTAAAAGCACTGTATTTGGGACTAAACTGCTTGGAGTAACCCTGGATTGTAAACTGTCATGGTAAAAACATATTGATACAACAGTAGCTAAGATGGGGAGAAGTCTGTCCATAATAAAGCACTGCTCTGCCTTCTTAACAACACTATCAACAAGGCAGGTCCTACAGGCCCTAGTTTTGTCGCATGTGGACTACTGTTCAGTCGTGTGGTCATGTGCCACAAAAAGGGACGTAGGAAAATTGCAATCGGCTCAGTACATGGCAGTACGGCTGGCCATTGGATGTACACAGAGAGCTAACATTAATGATATACATGTAAATCTCTCATGGCTCAAAGTATATGAGAGATTGACTTCATCACTACTTGTTTTTGTAAGAAGTATTGACAAGTTGAATGTACTTAGCTGTCTGTTTAAACTACTAGCACACAGCTCGGTCACCCATGCATACCCCACAAGACATGCCACCAGAGGTCTCTTCACAATCCCCAAGTCCAGAACAGACTAATGGAGGTGCACAGTACTATATAGAGCCATGACTACATGGAACTCTATTCCACATCAAGTAAGTGATGCAAGCAGTAAAATTAGATTTAAAAAACAGGTCAAAATATACATTATGGAACAGCGGGGATTGTGAAGCAACACAAACATAGGCACAGACACATACATGTATACACACACATAACAACATACGCACTATACACACACACGTACACATGGATTTTTGTACTGTAGATATGTGGTAGTGGTGGAGCAGGGGCCTAATGTATTGTAATGTTTTTAAAATTGTATAACTGCCATGTTTAATTTTGTGAAGAGACACACACAAAGGTACATACACACGCATACACACACAAGCGCTAGCACACACACTCTACACACAAACACTGTAATATTATTGTATGGTGTTATTATACATTTTGTATTGTATTGTATTGGAACAGAAGGCTCCAGAGAGGCTCTAACCTGGTTATAGAGGGGAACAGAAGGCTCCAGAGAGGCTCTAACCTGGTTATAGAGGGGAACAGACGGCTCCAGAGAGGCTCTAACCTGGTTATAGAGGGGAACAGAAGGCTCCAGAGAGGCTCTAACCTGGTTATAGAGGGGAACAGAAGGCTCCAGAGAGGCTCTAACCTGGTTATAGAGGGGAACAGAAGGCTCTAACCTGGTTATAGAGGGGAACAGAAGGCTCTAACCTGGTTATAGAGGGGAACAGAAGGCTCCAGAGAGGCTCTAACCTGGTTATAGAGGGGAACAGAAGGCTCCAGAGGCTCTAACCTGGTTATAGAGGGGAACAGAAGGCTCCAGAGAGGCTCTAACCTGGTTATAGAGGGGAACAGACGGCTCCAGAGAGGCTCTAACCTGGTTATAGAGGGGAACAGAAGGCTCAAGAGAGGCTCTAACCTGGTTATAGAGGGGAACAGAAGGCTCCAGAGGCTCTAACCTGGTTATAGAGGGGAACAGAAGGCTCCAGAGGCTCTAAACTGGTTATAGAGGGGAACAGAAGGCTCCAGAGATGCTCTAACCTGGTTATAGATGAGAACAGAAGGCTCTAACCTTGTTATAGAGGGGAACAGAAGGCACCAGAGAGGCTCTAACCTGGTTATAGAGGGGAACAGACGGCTCCAGAGAGGCTCTAACCTGGTTATAGAGGGAAACAGAAGGCTCCAGAGATGCTCTAACCTGGTTATAGAGGGGAACAGAAGGCTCCAGAGAGGCTCTAACCTGGTTATTGAGGGGGACAGAAGGCTCTAACCTGGTTATAGAGGGGAACAGAAGGCTCTAACCTGGTTATAGAGGGGAACAGAAGGCTCCAGAGAGGCTCTAACCTTGTTATAGAGGGGAACAGAAGGCTCCAGAGAGGCTCTAACCTGGTTATAGAGGGGAACAGAAGGCTCTAACCTGGTTATAGAGGGGAACAGAAGGCTCCAGAGAGGCTCTAACCTGGTTATAGAGGGGAACAGAAGGCTCCAGAGGCTCTAACCTGGTTATAGAGGGGAACAGAAGGCTCCAGAGAGGCTCTAACCTGGTTATAGAGGGGAACAGACGGCTCCAGAGAGGCTCTAACCTCGTTATAGAGGGGAACAGAAGGCTCCAGAGAGGCTCTAACCTGGTTATAGAGGGGAACAGAAGGCTCCAGAGGCTCTAACCTGGTTATAGAGGGGAACAGAAGGCTCCAGAGGCTCTAACCTGGTTATAGAGGGGAACAGAAGGCTCCAGAGATGCTCTAACCTGGTTATAGATGGGAACAGAAGGCTCTAACCTTGTTATAGAGGGGAACAGAAGGCACCAGAGAGGCTCTAACCTGGTTATAGAGGGGAACAGACGGCTCCAGAGAGGCTCTAACCTGGTTATAGAGGGAAACAGAAGGCTCCAGAGATGCTCTAACCTGGTTATAGAGGGGAACAGAAGGCTCCAGAGAGGCTCTAACCTGGTTATTGAGGGGGACAGAAGGCTCTAACCTGGTTATAGAGGGGAACAGAAGGCTCTAACCTGGTTATAGAGGGGAACAGAAGGCTCCAGAGAGGCTCTAACCTTGTTATAGAGGGGAACAGAAGGCTCTAACCTGGTTATAGAGGGGAACAGAAGGCTCCAGAGATGCTCTAACCTGGTTATAGAGGGGAACAGAAGGCTCCAGAGATGCTCTAACCTGGTTATAGAGGGGAACAGAAGGCTCCAGAGGCTCTAACCTGGTTATAGAGGGGAACAGAAGGCTCTAACCTGGTTATAGAGGGGAACAGAAGGCTCTAACCTGGTTATAGAGGGGAACAGAAGGCTCCAGAGGCGCTATAACCTGGTTATAGAGGGGAACAGAAGGCTCCAGAGATGCTCTAACCTGGTTATAGAGGGGAACAGAAGGCTCTAACCTGGTTATAGAGGGGAACAGAAGGCTCCAGAGAGACTCTAACCTGGTTATAGAGGGGAACAGAAGGCTCCAGAGAGGCTCTAACCTGGTTATAGAGGGGAACATACGGCTCCAGAGAGGCTCTAACTTGGTTATAGAGGGGAACAGAAGGCTCAAGAGATGCTCTAACCTGGTTATAGAGGGGAACAGAAGGCTCCAGAGAGGCTCTAACCTGGTTATAGAGGGGAACAGACGGCTCCAGAGAGGCTCTAACCTGGTTATAGAGGGGAACAGAAGGCTCCAGAGAGGCTCTAACCTGGTTATAGATGGGAACAGAAGGCTCTAACCTGGTTATAGAGGGGAACAGAAGGCTCTAACCTGGTTATAGAGGGGAACAGAAGGCTCCAGAGAGGCTCTAACCTGGTTATAGAGGGGAACAGACGGCTCCAGAGAGGCTCTAACCTGGTTATAGAGGGGAACAGAAGGCTCCAGAGAGGCTCTAACCTGGTTATAGATGGGAACAGAAGGCTCTAACCTGGTTATAGAGGGGAACAGAAGGCTCTAACCTGGTTATAGAGGGGAACAGAAGGCTCCAGAGAGGCTCTAACCTGGTTATAGAGGGGAACAGAAGGCTCTAACCTGGTTATAGAGGGGAACAGACGGCTCCAGAGAGGCTCTAACCTGGTTATAGAGGGGAACAGAAGGCTCTAACCTGGTTATAGAGGGGAACAGACTGCTCCAGAGAGGCTCTAACCTGGTTATAGAGGGGAACAGAAGGCTCCAGAGATGCTCTAACCTGGTTATAGAGGGGAACAGAAGGCTCCAGAGGCTCTAACCTGGTTATAGAGGGGAACAGAAGGCTCTAACCTGGTTATAGAGGGGAACAGAAGGCTCTAACCTGGTTATAGAGGGGAACAGAAGGCTCCAGAGAGGCTCTAACCTGGTTATAGAGGGGAACAGAAGGCTCCAGAGGCTCTAACCTGGTTATAGAGGGGAACAGAAGGCTCTAACCTGGTTATATAGGGGAACAGAAGGCTCCAGAGGCTCTAACCTGGTTATAGATGGGAACAGGAGGCTCTAACCTGGTTATAGAGGGGAATAGAAGGTTCCAGAGAGGCTCTAACCTGGTTATAGATGGGAACAGAAGGCTCTAACCTGGTTATAGAGGGGAACAGAAGGCTCCAGAGAGGCTCTAACCTGGTTATAGAGGGGAACAGAAGGCTCTAACCTGGTTATAGAGGGGAACAGACGGCTCCAGAGAGGCTCTAACCTGGTTATAGAGGGGAGCAGAAGGCTCTAACCTGGTTATAGAGGGGAACAGACTGCTCCAGAGAGGCTCTAACCTGGTTATAGAGGGGAACAGAAGGCTCCAGAGATGCTCTAACCTGGTTATAGAGGGGAACAGAAGGCTCTAACCTGGTTATAGAGGGGAACAGAAGGCTCTAACCTGGTTATATAGGGGAACAGAAGGCTCTAACCTGGTTATAGAGGGGAACAGAAGGCTCCAGAGGCTCTAACCTGGTTATAGAGGGGAACAGAAGGCTCTAACCTGGTTATAGAGGGGAACAGAAGGCTCCAGAGGCTCTAACCTGGTTATAGAGGGGAACAGAAGGCTCTAACCTGGTTATAGAGGGGAACAGAAGGCTCTAACCTGGTTATAGAGGGGAACAGAAGGCTCTAACCTGGTTATAGAGGGGAACAGAAGGCTCCAGAGAGGCTCTAACCTGGTTATAGAGGGGAACAGAAGGCTCCAGAGAGGCTATAACCTGGTTATAGAGGGGAACAGAAGGCTCCAGAGGCTCTAACCTGGTGATAGAGGGGAACAGAAGGCTCCAGAGGCTCTAACCTGGTTAAAGAGGGGAACAGAAGGCTCCAGAGAGGCTCTAACCTGGTTATAGATGGGAACAGAAGGCCCCAGAGAGGCTCTAACCTGGTTATAGATGGGAACAGAAGGCTCTAACCTGGTTATAGAGGGGAACAGAAGGCTCCAGAGGCTCTAACCTGGTTATAGAGGGGAACAGAAGGCTCTAACCTGGTTATAGAGGGGAACAGAAGGCTCCAGAGGCTCTAACCTGGTTATAGAGGGGAACAGGAGGCTCTAACCTGGTTAGTGTGTATGATATCATAGTCTCTCTCTCTCCTAGTCTTTGTCTGAGTGTGCATCCCAAATGGCCCACTTTATAGTGCAGTACTCTACCCTATGGGTCCTGGTCAAAAGTAGTGCACTATTAAGGGAATAGGGTGCTGTTTGGAACACACACTGGGAGTGTGTCTGGCATTCCCATGCAGGAGGGTCAATGCTTTAGTGTGTGTGTGTGTGTGTGCGTGCGTGCTTTTACTCAACATCATAAATTATACACATGTTTATGTCTGAACCAAGGATGGGAGACAGGGAAAAGGACAGAGGTTGTACTGAACACACACACACGTGCACACACACACTTTCCATTCACACTAGTGCCAGTCTAGACTGTCTCAGTTCACTCGAGGTGTTCACAGCAGGTGGCTGTCATACTTTATAAACCCATTCACCCCCACCCCCACCCCTCACTCCCCTTCTCACTCTCACTCACTCACTCCTAACTCCTTCACCACACCCCCACCCCTCACTCCCCTTCTCACTCTCACTCACTCAGTCCTAAACCACACCCCCACCCCTCACTCCCCTTCTCACTCTCACTCACTCAGTCCTAAACCACACCCCCACCCCTCACTCCCCTTCTCACTCTCACAGTCCTAAACCACACCCCCCACTCCCTCACTTCTGCTCTCTCTCCCTACCTCACTCACTCCTCTCTCTCACTTGTTCTCTCAATCTCTTCTCCTAGTGCATTTCCCAGACTTACTCCCCCCAACCACACACACGCCACACAAACACCTGTCCTCTCCTCTTTCACACCCCATCTCTCTCTCTCTCTCTCTCTCTCTCTCTCTCTCTCTCTCTCTCTCTCTCTCTCTCTCTCTCTCTCTCTCTCTCTCTCTCTCTCTCTCTCTCTCTCTCTCTCTCTCTCTCTCTCCTCTCTCTCTCTCTCTCCTCTCTCTCTCTCCTCTCTCTCTCTCCTCTCTCTCTCTCTCCCTCCCAATTCAATTTCCTCCCTCCCTCCCTCCCTCCCTCCCAATTCAATTTCAATTTAAGGGCGTTATTGGCATGGGACACGTGTGTTAACATTGCCAAAGCAAGTGAAGTAGATAGTAAACAAAAGTGACCTCCAAACCACTTTGACCTCCAACGGCTAGTTTCTGGACTCCAGCTGCCTGCGACATACAGGCTTAAATAGCAGTTAATACGTCACACACATGGTCTACTTAGCATGTGAATGGAGTGACCCCTTTAGTTGTTAGTGGATTAACAGATAACAGCCTAACGAGAGGATCGGCTATTCAAGTTATTCTAGTCCAGGTGGGGAACAATGAATGGACACACACACAAAAACACACAGTCATGTCTGTGGGAAAGCTTAGCACAGTACATCACCTTATAGTAGACTACAGTAAAGCAGGACACTAGGGCTGGGTGTTGTCAGGAACCTCAAGATACCACATTATCACCATACTTATGTATTGTCAGGAACCTCAAGATACCACATTATCACCATACGTATGTATTGTCAGGAACCTCAAGATACCACATTATCACCATACTTATGTATTGTCAGGAACCTCACGACACCATATTAGATTGCTATCCGTTAGTGATTTTATTGCGATTCGATTTCCAAATATATTGCTCACTACATGTCTGCTGCAGAGGGACAAGAGAGAGCCACGAGAAAACAGGTTTTGATCAGTCATGGGACATAGAAGTGCTGAAAATAAATTGGCTCCCTATTTAAAAAGAAGATGGAGAACAAGCTATGAAGGAACAATACTGGCGTTCTGGTGCAGCCAACTAGCGCAAAAATAATATTGCAATATTACCAAAATGATACGATCGTCAAAAATTATATATCCCAATAACTTACAGTAGCAAAAACTGATACTTGGAGTCAAATATATAAATCGATACTTGGAGTCAAATATCGATATAATATAGTCCCAAAATAATATTGCGATATGTAACTGTATCGATTTTTTCCCCCATCACTCACGTGAACCCCAGCTGTACCTACCAGGTCTACTGTGCCAGCCCTGATCTCTCATGCTTTAACCTGTGGTTGAGTTGTACCAGCTAGCTAGGCTAAAGCTGTATCCCAAATTGCACCTTATTCCCTTCATAGTGCACTACTTTTGACCGGGGCTCTATATACTATAAAGGAAATAGGGTGCAATTTGGGATGACTGTTGCTGTGGTTTTGAATGGAGAGAGAGAGGGAGAGAGAGAGAGAGAGGACACAGAGTTGGAACAATGGACATAGTTTTCTGCTGCAGCATTCACACTTGCTCTCTGCGCAGACACACACACACACACACACACACTCTCTCTTACCGTGCAGTCCATTGCAGGGGGACTCTCTCCTCCTCTCCTCCAAAGTGCGCTGTCCATTCCTGATTCCACTGCCATAGACATTTACACACCCACACACTGCCCAGATACGTATTCCAAACAAGCGTTAATCCACACGCGTGTAGAGCCTCCTAACGATGACTGTCTACCCGTGTGTTGTTCAGTCACAATAGAGATCGTTCATACACACACGTGTGTGTGACAGGTCCGAACACACACACACACAGTCCAATAGATCCAGCCCAAACAGTAGTCCTCCAATTACAATCCACAGAAATTTAGATAGAAGAAGAGTAGCGACGAACACACTACACCAGGGCTCCAGGACTGTACCGTCAACAGAACAGCTAACACACTACACCAGGGCTCCAGGACTGTACCGTCAACAGAACAGCTAACACACTACACCAGGGCTCCAGGACTGTACCGTCAACAGAACAGCTAACACACTACACCAGGGCTCCAGGACTGTACCGTCAACAGAACAGCTAACACACTACACCAGGGCTCCAGGACTGTACCGTCAACAGAACAGCTAACACACTACACCAGGGCTCCAGGACTGTACCGTCAACAGAACAGCTAACACACTACACCAGGGCTCCAGGACTGTACCGTCAACAGAACAGTTAACACACTACACCAGCGCTCCAGGACTGTACCGTCAACAGAACAGCTAACACACTACACCAGCGCTCCAGGACTGTACCGTCAACAGAACAGCTAACACACTACACCAGCGCTCCAGGACTGTACCGTCAACAGAACAGCTAACACACTACTACACCAGGGCTCCAGGACTGTACCGTCAACAGAACAGCTAACACACTACACCAGGGCTCCAGGACTGTACAGTTAACAGAACAGCTAACACACTACACCAGGGCTCCAGGACTGTACCGTCAACAGAACAGTTAACACACTACACCAGGGCTCCAGGACTGTACCGTCAACAGAACAGCTAACACACTACACCAGGGCTCCAGGACTGTACCGTCAACAGAACAGTTAACACACTACACCAGCGCTCCAGGACTGTACCGTCAACAGAACAGCTAACACACTACACCAGCGCTCCAGGACTGTACCGTCAACAGAACAGCTAACACACTACACCAGGGCTCCAGGACTGTACCGTCAACAGAACAGCTAACACACTACACCAGGGCTCCAGGACTGTACCGTCAACAGAACAGCTAACACACTACACCAGCGCTCCAGGACTGTACCGTCAACAGAACAGCTAACACACTACACCAGGGCTCCAGGACTGTACCGTCAACAGAACAGCTAACACACTACTACACCAGGGCTCCAGGACTGTACCGTCAACAGAACAGCTAACACACTACACCAGCGCTCCAGGACTGTACCGTCAACAGAACAGCTAACACACACTGTCACTGCAGCTTGCTGGTTTGAATTTCAACACACACACTGACGCTTCGGCAACAGTTGCCGGGATAAAGCCACACCTCCAGGCTGTTGCTAGGCAATTGTTCAGCTGGGCCGGCCTCTAGCGGTGACATCAGCTAGAATGAGTCTCGCATTGCAACACACGCTAATCTCTAACTCTTTCTCTCCATCCCCCTCTATTATTCTCTCCCTTATTTCAGCCTATCCTCATTGAGTCACAGAGAGTGTGTTTGTGTTAGAGGAAAAGTCAGTTATTCACACAAAAAAAGGTCACAGAAGATAAACAGCGGGTTGTTAAAGATTGTGCCAATAAATTGAATCAATGATTGAAAAGGAAACAGGAAATATAAAGTCATTCTAATAGAGGGAAGTGAGGATTCTCACAGCTCACTGCTTCCTGGAAGGTGTCTGGTTGTTCTTTCAGACTGTAGACCCAGACCTCTGTCTGTAGACATTAGTACCAGCATGCAGGTCTTGTCTTTGGGCCGTTCTGGTTACTGACATTGTAAATAATAATTTGTTCTTGGTCAAATAAAGGTTAAAATAAGTGTACTTAGAGGGCTTTAAAGACAGTAGCAAGACGACTGACCAGGATTTAGATTTTAGATGTTCTAATACTTGAGTATTTTCAGATCTAAGCATCTGTGTGTCCAAGGATATTCCTCTGACCTTCAGAAGTTCCCAGAATTCAATTCACTTCCATATTACCCATACTTAGAACAGAACACACACAGACAACACATAGATCAAAATAGTCCCCCAGAATTGGGTTTGCCTGTGCAAGTGGCTCATTTTCCCAAAGTGGACATCAATTAGACATTAAAGATTTTGAATAGACTAGAACTGAGAAGAGGCAGAGGGAATGGGGGTCAGAGAGAGAGGTGAGAGAGGGAGATGGGTGAGAGAGGGAGAGGGGTGAGAGAGGGAGAGGAAAGTGTGTGATTTTGGCATGGGAGGAGAGGAGAGGAGAGGAGAGGAGAGGAGAGGAGAGGAGAGGAGAGGAGAGGAGAGGAGAGGAGAGGAAGGGAGGGAGGGGGTGGGTGTTTTGGGGAATGGAAGGAGAGGAGAGAGGGGTGAGAGAGGGAGGGGGTGGGTGTTTTGGGGAATGGAAGGAGAGGAGAGAGGGGTGAGAGAGGGAGGGGGTGGGTGTTTTGGGGAATGGAAGGAGAGGAGAGAGGGGTGAGATATGGAGGGGGTGTGTGTTTTGGGGAATGGAAGGAGAGGAGAGAGGGGTGAGAGGGAGGGGTGAGAGAGGGAGGGGGTGGGTGTTTTGGGGAATGGAAGGAGAGGAGAGAGGGGTGAGAGGAGAGAGGGGGTGGGTGTTTTGGGGAATGGAAGGAGAGGAGAGAGGGGTGAGAGGAGAGAGGGGTGAGGGGGGCTGGGTGTTTTGGGGAATGGAAGGAGAGGAGAGAGGGGTGAGAGAGGGAATAAGGGAGGCGGGTGTTTTTAGGAGAGGAGGGAAGGAGGAGAAGAGAAGAGCTTGGCTACAGATACATACATAGTTGAAAAGAGCCTTCAGCTCCTCAGTACTGATGCTCAGGAGGAAGGACATGCACAAGTATTCCCTTAATACACACACACACACCACCCACCCACCCACCCACCCACCCACACACACCCCCTGCCCTACCCTGCATCGTTAAGTCACAAGCCAAACCCTACTGTACTGCTGTAATACTGATAGTCTCAGCCCATTATGTCCTGAAATACATGGAAAATACACAGAGAAACCTTATTTATGTCAATGTAGGACAGACAAACAGACCATACAGAGAAACAGCCTCATTTATTACATTTTAGTCATTTAGCAGACGCTCTTATCCAGAGCGACTTACATGAGCAATTAGGGTTAAGTGCCTTGCTCAAGGGCACAGACAGATTTTTCACCTAGTCGACTCGGGGATTAGAACCAGCAAACTTTCGGCTACTGGCACAACGCTCTTAACCACTAAGCTACCTGTAGGACAGACAAACAGACCATAACTCCACCATTTTCCTGTTTGGACGTTATCTCTCACACACACCCCACACACACATAGAACATGTAGTCTAACATTTGTTTTGTGTGTGTGTGTGTGTGTGTGTAGGGTGGGCTGCAGTCTGACAGAGGACCAATCAATGCAAACACACACACAAACAGAACAATTTGCACCCCTCAGGCAAACAAAAACAAATAAATAACTGTCGGCTTCCCAGGCTCATGACGCTTGACTGAAACTTAAAAAGACTACTGCCAACGGCATGACAAAGACAGAACAAAGGAGGGAGAGAGAGAGAGAGAAAGAGAGAGCGAGAGAGAGAGAGCGAGAGCGAAAGGAGAGAGAGAGCAACAGAGCGCTACAGAGAGAGAGAGAGAGAGAGACAGAGAGAGAGAGAGAGAGCGAGAGCGAAAGGAGAGAGAGAGCAACAGAGCGCTACAGAGAGAGAGAGAGAGAGACAGAGAGAGAGAGCGAAAGGAGAGAGAGAGCGACAGAGAGAGAGAGAGCGAAAGGAGAGAGAGAGCAACAGAGAGAGAGAGAGAGAGAGAGAGAGAGAGAGAGAGAGAGCGAGAGAGCGAGAGCGAAAGGAGAGAGAGAGAGCGACAGAGAGAGAGAGAGCGAGAGAGAGAGAGCGAGAGCGAAAGGAGAGAGAGAGAGAGAGCGACAGAGAGAGAGAGAGGGAGAGCGACAGAGAGAGAGAGAGGGAGAGCGACAGAGAGAGAGAGAGCGAAAGGAGAGAGAGAGCAACAGAGAGAGAGAACATTCAGTCTTGCCATGCATACCAATTACTCCCCATGCCACTGGCAAACACGCAGAACCCAAGCTGCTTGAGTCAGGGTTAGCTGCTGGGGAGGAGAGCCACTGTGAGGGAGAGACACTTGGGCTTACACCTGTACAGGTGCACACCTGGGCCAAGTATACATGCACTGTGGGAGACACATGGGCTGTTATACACCTGGATTGTATTCATTAGAGTAAAACGTTTTGCAATGGAAAAGGAAATTTAGCATTTCTTATTAGATGAATTCAGGTAGATCCCTCCCTGTTTCAGTCTGTTTTCTTTCATTTGGTTCCTAATGAACACAACCCTGAGTTGCATTCAGGTGAAGGGAAAGTCATTCTGCCATTAGTGATGACTGCGTCTGAGTGAAACTGTACCTGCCATTACAAGAGAGGGTGATGACTGAAGCTGTACTTACATGTACTGCTGGGTTTGTAGACATCTAGGAGGTTAGCTGGCTGTGCTACAAACACCGCTACTGCTACCACACCTGTCCTTCTCTCTCTGTGGTGTGTTAGGGGTTCAGAACATGTAGAGGAGGGCACTCCGGCGCCACCTGTGGCAGCTTTATGTAACTGCACTTAAACAGAATACCTGCCTATGGGCCAGATTGAGGCACACCGGAGTTGACCAAGCTTTATTTTGAAACCAACATTGTTCATACCTTCAAATCTGGATGGTTTCAGAGCCTATCTTGATGAAATTGTGCAAGCCTACGCACAGACAAAGAATGAGAAAGCCCAGTGCACAGCAGTACGTACATCCTGGTGCAGGTTTTGGCAAAACAACCAGTATTCACAAACAAGAGTAAAAACCAAACACTACAAACAACAGGCTAAAAATGATAATAGCTGCTACGGACCTGTCTGTCTCTGTCTCCCTGACCTGTCTGTCTCTGTCTCCCTGACCTGTCTGTCTCTGTCTCCCTGACCTGTCTGTCTCTGTCTCCCTGACCTGTCTGTCTCTGTCTCCCTGACCTGTCTGTCTCTGTCTCCCTGTCTCCCTAACCTGTCTGTCTCTGTCTCCCTGACCTGTCTGTCTCTGTCTCCCTAACCTGTCTGTCTCTGTCTCTCTGACCTGTCTGTCTCTGTCTCCCTAACCTGTCTGTCTCTTTCTCCCTGACCTGTCTGTCTCTGTCTCTCTGACCTGTCTGTCTCTGTCTCCCTGACCTGTCTGTCTCTGCCTTCCTGACCTGTCTGTCTCTGTCTCAATGACCTGTCTGTCTCTGTCTCAATTACCTGTCTGCCTCTGTCTCCCTGACCTGTCTGTCTCTGTCTCCCTGACCTGTCTGTCTCTGTCTCCCTGACCTGTCTGTCTCTGTCTCCCTGACCTGTCTGTCTCTGTCTCTCTGACCTGTCTGTCTCTGTCTCGCTGACCTGTCTGTCTCTGTCTCCCTGACCTGTCTGTCTCTGACTCCCTGACCTGTCTGTCTCTGTCTCCCTGACCTGTCTGTCTCTGTCTCCCTGACCTGTCTGTCTCTGTCTCCCTGACCTGTCTGCCTCTGTCTCTCTGACCTGTCTGTCTCTGTCTCCCTGACCTGTCTGCCTCTGTTTCCCTGACCTGTCTGTCTCTGTCTCCCTGACCTGTCTGTCTCTGTCTCCCTGACCTGTCTGTCTCTGTCTCCCTGACCTGTCTGTCTCTGTCTCCCTGGCTGTGACTGAAATGCTCCCTCATTCTCAAGACCATTGATATTCCATGACTGACCATCCAAAATGCTGTGCACCAACCCTGATCCATGATTCCATCCATGACTTCTGATCTTTCTTAATTCTGATCTTTCTTGATTTATTTTGTTTTCTTGAATGTCCTGATGTATACGCAATTCAGCTTTTAGCTGCCATGTATACTGGAATAAACTAAACAGTTGTCACGTTCGTTTAATGACGGGTCAGACCAAGGCGCAGCGTGATATGCGTACATGTTTATTAACGTAATAAACAACACGACAAAACAACAAAGGAAACGAAACGTGAAGTCCAAGGTAGCACAGAACAACAAACCTTACACGGAACAAGATCCCACAACTAGACAGTGCCAATAGGCTGCCTAAGTATGGTCCCCAATCAGAGACAACGAGCGACAGCTGCCTCTGATTGGGAACCACATCGGCCAACATAGATCCACACATACTAGATCGACAACATAAACATAACAGGGTAGGGGCCGGGTGGGCATTCCGCCTCGGAGGCGGATCCGGCTCGGGGTGTGATGACCTCTCTGTCTCCGCCTCCCACGATATGCCAGGCCCTGTCTGGACCCTGGTGTGGGAGACCCCGAACCTGGAGAGGGGCTGACGTCATGGTCTGGACTGGAGCCGCTGACCGGAGCTGGACTAGGCACCGGTGGAGCGGACTGCTCTGGCTCCGGAGTGGAGCCGCTGACCGAAGCTGGATCAGGCACCGGTGGAGCGGACTGCTCTGGCTCCGGAGTGGAGCCGCTGACCGGAGCTGGACTGGACCCCGTGGAGCGGACTGCTCTGGCTCCAGAGTGGCACAGCTGACCGGAGCTGGATCAGGCACCAGTGGAGCGGACTGCTCTGGCTCCAGAGTGGAGCAGCTGACCGGAGCTGGATCAGGCACCGGTGGAACGGGAACGGGCCGTGCCGGACTAGACAAACGCACCACTGGTCTAGTGCGAGGAGCAGGCACGGGCCGGACCGGACTAGGAACACGCACCACTGGCTTGGTGCGAGGAGCAGGAACAGGCCGGGCCGGGCTGGCGACGCGCACCACTGGCTTGGTGCGAGGAGCAGGAACAGGCCGGGCCGGGCTGGCGACGCGCACCACTGGCTTGGTGCGAGGAGCAGGAACAGGCCGGGCCGGGCTGGCGACGCGCACCACTGCAAGCACAGGACGTACAGGACTGTGCCGGCGCACTGGCGACACAGTACGTAGCTCCGCATAACACGGAGCTTGCCCAGTCATACGCTTCCTCGCGTGAGTACGGGGAGTTGGCTCTGCTCTAACCCTAGGCTCCGCCAACCACCCCGTGTGCTCCCCCCAAAACATTTTCTTGGGGCTGCTTCTCGGGCTTCCTCCTCGACCGGCCTCCTCCGTGTTGCCGTTGCTCCTCTCCTGCCTGGGCATCTACCTTAGCCCATGGTCCTTTCCCCGCAAATATCTCTTCCCATGACCACAATTTGCTCACCTGTGACATGGCTATTCGCTCCGCCTGGGCACGCTGCTTGGTCCTCGTTTGGTGGGATCTTCTGTCACGTTCGTTTAATGACGGGTCAGACCAAGGCGCAGCGTGATATGCGTACATGTTTATTAACGTAATAAACAACACGACAAAACAACAAAGGAAACGAAACGTGAAGTCCAAGGTAGTACAGAACAACAAACCTTACACGGAACAAGATCCCACAATTAGACAGTGCCAATAGGCTGCCTAAGTATGGTCCCCAATCAGAGACAACGAGCGACAGCTGCCTCTGATTGGGAACCACATCGGCCAACATAGATCCACACATACTAGATCGACAACATAGACAAAGCACAACAAGGAATATACACACCCTGACTCAACATATAAGCGTCCCCTGAGTCAGGGCGTGACAACAGTCAGTGCATAGTTAGTGCATAGCAACATGTAGCCAAGAGGTTAGAGAGGTGGACCAGAAGCCAGAAGGTTGTCGGTTCAAATCCCAGACCAGGTAGTATGAACTACTAGGTTCAGATCCAAGAAGATGTATAATGAACTACTGTGTTCAGATCCCAGACCAGGCTTCAGATCCCAGACCAGGTATAATGAACTTCTGAGTTCAGATCCCAGACCAGGTATAATTAACTACTGGGTTCAGATCCCAGACCAGATAAAATGATCTACTGGGTTCAGATCCCAGACCAGGTATAATGAACTACTGGGTTCAGATCCCAGACCAGGCATATTGAACTACTGGGTTCAGATCCCAGGTGCTCACACATAGAGACAGCTCACACACATCTTTGATAATGTGCAACACACACCTGACTCTGCCAATAAGTAGCTGATAGATGTCCACACACACACCTAGGCAAGTCCTGCTATCAGCGATAGCTGGTGTGTGAAGGAAAAGGCTTAGAGAACAACAGTCTTGCCAGCCACTCATCCTGTTACATCATTAGGTGTTCAGGTCAGACACTAAAGCCTTGAGCTGTGTGTCTCTCATGTCTCTCTGAGCCCTATACTACGTTTGAGGAGGTAGCTTTTGTCAACTTGGGATAACCGGTACCATGAAAGTGGCTCACCTTTTAGCCAGCTACATTTCTATGGCAACGAATCCTTCAGAACTAACCTGCTCCAGGGCAGGCTAACTCAGAGCTAACTCAGAGCTAACTCAGAGCTAACTCAGAGCTAACTCAGGGCTAACTCAGGGCTAACTCAGAGCTAACTCAGAGCTAACTCAGAGCTAACTCAGAGCTAACTCAAAGCTAACTCCATTTATCCTGAATGAAGTGTCTGAGCCACGAGTTGAGGACCAATGAAATCAGATTCCCTGCCTCTTGTAAAGATTATGTCTTCCTCTCCTTCATGTGAGGAAGACGACTGGTTAAATATTTTATTAATCCATTTTGTTTTGTTGTGTGTTAAAAAATAGTAATGTTAAAATATATCACATTACACATTTAGTAATGACAGAATGCATTTGAGACTTCACACACAGTAAAACCTTTGTATGACTTAATACAATCATTTTATTTAAAGGAGTGGGTAAAAAGGTGCTTGTGCATTGATAAGCACACCAAAGACGACATTAGCCTTCTGAATATGCAAGATAACTTTTCTTTCAATTTGATTTCGGCACAAATGAAAATGTGCCACTGACTCGCCCATGGATTGATGTTTCAGCATTGTCTCAATGAAAGAGTTTGGCGTTCAACTAGCCACTAGCCACACTAGCCACGTGCAAAATGCACACGCAGTTACAAGCCTGCTAGAGTTACCGGCAGGCGGATGAGCAATATCCACCGTCGTAGTACAGATGAAACCTGAGCTGGAATGTGAAGCTAACTGAAGCTGGCTAATTTCAGAAAAGCCTGGGTAGATCTAGCTACATACGTAGTATACTTCTCTGATCTCATTCACACACTCAGTATCTAACTCTCTCACTGTCTACCTGCCTCCTACACCTGCCTTGACTGCCTCCTCCCTGGGCGTGTGAAAGACAGAGAGAGAACACACACACTCTCACCGTAAACTTGACGTCACAGTCTGAGATGGTCTATTACAGGAGGGTACTGTGCTTGAGTGTGTGTGTGTGTGATTATATGATGTCAGCAGTGATAGAGAACTGTGGTTACTCAGCAGTGATAGAGAACTGTGGTTACTCAGCTGTGATAGAGAACTGTGGTTACTCAGCTGTGATAGAGAACTGTGGTTACTCAGCAGTGCAGTCATCTTTAATCAGTTGTGTGTTATGAGCTGTGGCAAACAGCACCCTATTCCCTTTATAGTGCACTACTTTTGACCAGGACCCATAGGGTAGTGCAATATGTAGGGAATAAGGTGCCATTTGGGACATTTCCTATAGGTCTGTGTGATTATCACCAAGAGGACATAAAGAAATAGCATGCAACTGTAGTTTCTTCATGACAACAAAAACTATTTCTGCAAGGTTCTCTCTCTCTCTCTCTCCCTCTCTTCCTCTCTCCCTCTCTTTGTAGCTATACGACAGCGCCCTCTAGTGAAAAAGATTAAACATAGCAGCACTGCATATTCACTGTATCTGAGCTCATCCCATTAAGGGTGATGAGCCCATTTAAAGTAGAACTGCTTATAGTCAGTAAATTCACTATAGAGTTATAATTACAGATCTACAGTCTCCCGATAAAACCTCTGAGCCAGCCCAGATGATATGCTGACAGTCTCCCTATAAAACCTCTTAGCCAGCCCAGATGATATGCTGACAGTCTCCCTATAAAACCTCTGAGCCAGCCCAGATGATACGCTGACATTCTCCCTATAAAACCTCTGAGCCAGCCCAGATGATATGCTGACAGTCTCCCTATAAAACCTCTGAGCCAGCCCAGATGATATGCTGACAGTCTCCCTATAAAACCTCTGAGCCAGCCCAGATGATATGCTGACAGTCTCCCTATAAAACCTCTGAGCCAGCCCAGATGATATGCTGACAGTCTCCCTATAAAACCTCTGAGCCAGCCCAGATGATATGCTGACAGTCTCCCTATAAAACCTCTGAGCCAGCCCAGATGATATGCTGACAGTCTCCCTATAAAACCTCTTAGCCAGCCCAGATGATATGCTGACAGTCTCCCTATAAAACCTCTGAGCCAGCCCAGATGATATGCTGACATTCTCCCTATAAAACCTCTGAGCCAGCCCAGATGATATGCTGACAGTCTCCCTATAAAACCTCTGAGCCAGCCCAGATGATATGCTGACAGTCTCCCTATAAAACCTCTGAGCCAGCCCAGATGATATGCTGACAGGCTCCCTATAAAACCTCTGAGCCAGCCCAGATGATATGCTGACAGTCTCCCTATAAAACCTCTGAGCCAGCCCAGATGATATGCTGACAGTCTCCCTATAAAACCTCTGAGCCAGCCCAGATGATATGCTGACAGTCTCCCTATAAAACCTCTGAGCCAGCCCAGATGATATGCTGACAGTCTCCCTATAAAACCTCTGAGCCAGCCCAGATGATATGCTGACAGTCTCCCTATAAAACCTCTGAGCCAGCCCAGATGATATGCTGACAGTCTCCCTATAAAACCTCTGAGCCAGCCCAGATGATATGCTGACAGTCTCCCTATAAAACCTCTGAGCCAGCCCAGATGATATGCTGACAGTCTCCCTATAAAACCTCTGAGCCAGCCCAGATGATATGCTGACAGTCTCCCTATAAAACCTCTGAGCCAGCCCAGATGATATGCTGACAGTCTCCCTATAAAACCTCTGAGCCAGCCCAGATGATATGCTGACAGTCTCCCTATAAAACCTCTGAGCCAGCCCAGATGATATGCTGACAGTCTCCCTATAAAACCTCTGAGCCAGCCCAGATGATATGCTGACAGTCTCCCTATAAAACCTCTGAGCCAGCCCAGATGATATGCTGACAGTCTCCCTATAAAACCTCTGAGCCAGCCCAGATGATATGCTGACAGTCTCCCTATAAAACCTCTGAGCCAGCCCAGATGATATGCTGACAGTCTCCCTATAAAACCTCTGAGCCAGCCCAGATGATATGCTGACAGTCTCCCTATAAAACCTCTGAGCCAGCCCAGATGATATGCTGACAGTCTCCCTATAAAACCTCTGAGCCAGCCCAGATGATATGCTGACAGTCTCCCTATAAAACCTCTGAGCCAGCCCAGATGATATGCTGACAGTCTCCCTATAAAACCTCTGAGCCAGCCCAGATGATATGCTGACAGTCTACTGGAGCCAGAACACAGTCCGTCCGTTCTCTCTCTCTGTCTGTCTCTCTCTCTCTCTCTCTCTCTCTCTCTCTCTCTCTCTGTCTGTCTGTCTCTCTCTCTCTCTCTCTCTCTCTCTCTCTCTCTCTCTCTGTCTCTCTCTCTCTCTCTCTGTCTCTCTCTCTCTCTCCCCCTCTCTCTCTCTCTTCTGTCTGTTTCTCTCACTCTCTTTCTCTCACTCCCTCACTCAGAGAGCAATCAGACCAGCTACACTCTCAGCAACAAAGCACTGTATTACTACCAACCCTACAGGTAGAGAGAGAGGGAGGGAGTGTGTGTGTGTGTGTGTGTGAGTGCAACACCACTAGACATAGTGATATACTGACACGGTGGAAGGAAACAAACTGTATTCTCCGAAGCATTTACTGCTGGGAGGCCAGAGGAAGCAATCTCTAACACAAACACACACACACTGGGCCGGGACGCCCGAGCCAGATCAATCTCGGACAGACAGGGAAGGTGAATGAGAGGAAATTCGCTAAGCCAGGCGAGGCAATGTCAGAATACAAAAAACTTGACTGGACTGACACGCACAGACGCAACGCGCACACACACACACATACACACACACATACACACACACACACACATGGACGCACACACACACACACACACACACACTCTCTCTCTCCCTTTTCTCTCTCTCTCTCTCTCTCTCTCTCTCTCTCTCCTTTCTCTCTCTCTCTCTCCCTTCTCTCTTCTCTCTCTCTCTCTCTCTCTCTCTCTCTCTCTCTCTCTCTCTCTCTCCCTTTCTCTCTCTCTCTCTCTCTCTCTCTCTCTCTCTTCTCTCTCTCTCTCTTCTCTCTCTCTCTCTCTCTCCTCTCTCTCTCTCTCTCTCTCTCTCTCTCTCCTTTCTCTCTCTCTCTCTCTATTCTCTCCCTTTCTCTCTCGCTCTTTATTTCTCTCTCTCTCTCTCTCTCTCTCTCTCTCTCTCTCTCTCTCTTCTCTCTCTCTCTCTCTCTCTCTCTCTCTCTCTCTCTCTCTCTCTCTGTCTCTGTCTGTCTGAGAGATAGTGTTTCTACAACCAAACTGCCAACAACAGAGCATCAACAGAACAGAATGCTAACAGAATTAGCAGATATAGAGCAATACTGGTCTCAATGGTGTAACCGGGCATAAGACAGAATTAGCAGATATAGAGCAATACTGGTCTCAATGGTGTAACCGGGCATAAGGACAATGTGATCAGGCAGTGGGGCGGGACTAAAGGAGGGAGGGGCATAAGGACAATGTGATCAGGCAGTGGGGCGGGACTAAAGGAGAGAGAGGAGGTGAGCAGAGCCAGTAACAGCAAATCAGAAAAACGGACCACTGCTGGTACGTCCATGACCAGAATGATCTAAACCAGCAGAGAACTGAATCCCACTATAGAGATCTAGCCCACTATAGAGAACTAGCCCACTATAGAGATCTAGCCCACTATAGAGATCTAGCCCACTATAGAGATCTAGCCCACTATAGAGAACTAGCCCACTATAGAGAACTAGCCCACTATAGAAATCTAGCCCACTATAGAGAACTAGCCCCACTATAGAGATCTAGCCCACTATAGAGATCTAGCCCACTATAGAAATCTAGCCCACTATAGAGAACTAGCCCACTATAGAGATCTAGCCCACTATAGAAATCTAGCCCTCTATAGATATCTAGCCCACTATAGAAATCTAGCCCACTATAGAGAACTGAATCCCCACTATAGAAATCTAGCCCACTATAGAGAACTAGCCCACTATAGAGATCTAGCCCACTATAGAGAACTAGCCCACTATAGAGATCTAGCCCACTATAGAGAACTGAATCCCACTATAGAGATCTAGCCCACTATAGAGAACTAGCCCACTATAGAGAACTAGCCCACTATAGAGATCTAGCCCACTATAGAGAACTGAATCCCACTATAGAGATCTAGCCCACTATAGAGAACTAGCCCACTATAGAGATATAGCCCACTATAGAGATCTAGCCCACTATAGAGAACTGAATCCCACTATAGAGATCTAGCCCACTATAGAGAACTGAATCCCACTATAGAATCTAGCCCACTATAGAGATCTAGCCCACTATAGAGAACTGAATCCCACTATAGATATCTAGCCCACTATAGAGAACTAGCCCACTATAGAGATCTAGCTCACTATAGAGATCTAGCCCACTATAGAGATCTAGCCCACTATAGAGAACTGAATCCCACTATAGAGAACTGAATCCCACTATAGAGATCTAGCCCACTATAGAGATCTAGCCCACTATTAGAGATCTAGCCCACTATAGAGAACTGAATCCCACTATAGAGATCTAGCCCACTATAGAGATCTAGCCCACTATAGAGATCTAGCCCACTATAGAGAACTAGCCCACTATAGAGATCTAGCCCACTATAGAGATCTAGCCCACTATAGAGATCTAGCCCACTATAGAGAACTGAATCCCACTATAGAGAACTGAATCCCACTATAGAGATCTAGCCCACTATAGAGATCTAGCCCACTATAGAGATCTAGCCCACTATAGAGAACTGAATCCCACTATAGAGATCTAGCCCACTATAGAGATCTAGCCCACTATAGAGATCTAGCCCACTATAGAGAACTAGCCCACTATAGAGATCTAGCCCACTATAGAGATCTAGCCCACTATAGAGAACTGAATCCCACTATAGAGATCTAGCCCACTATAGAGAACTGAATCCCACTATAGAGATCTAGCCCACTATAGAGATCTAGCCCACTATAGAGATCTAGCCCACAAATGGGAGGATGTCCTGTTTCTGTAGCATGGTGCAGCTTGATGTACAGTAACACCCCCTGGACAGGACACTAGTCTATCTCCTGTTTCTGTAGCATGGTGCAGTTTGATGTACAGTACACCCCCTGGACAGGACACTAGTCTATCTCCTGTTTCTGTAGTGAGACAGCTTGATGTACAGTACACCCCCTGGACAGGACACTAGTCTATCTCCTGTTTCTGTAGTGAGGCAGCTTGATGTACAGTACACCCCCTGGACAGGACACTAGTCTATCTCCTGTTTCTGTAGCATGGTGCAGTTTGATGTACAGTACACCCCCTGGAACAGGGACACTAGGTCTATCTCCTGTTTTCTGTAGTGAGACA
>NC_140015.1:40262163-40327163 GCF_964263955.1 Coregonus lavaretus | reverse complement strand
CTATCACTGACTGGCAAGTCAATTATCACTGACTGACAACACATCTATCAATGACTGACAACACATCTATCACTGACTGACAACACATCTATCACTGACTGACAACTCATCTATCACTGACTGACAGAGAGACTGTTGACTCTGTGGTCAGAACCAAACCTTGATCAGCTTTCTACTGTCCACCTGCTGTACACCTGTCCATTCTCCAGACTATTCTACTGTCTACCTGCTGTACACCTGTCCATTCTCCAGACTATTCTACTGTCTACCTGCTGTACACCTGTCCATTCTCCAGACTATTCTACTGTCCACCTGCTGTACACCTGTCCATTCTCCAGACTATTCTACTGTCTACCTGCTGTACACCTGTCCATTCTCCAGACTATTCTACTGTCTACCTGCTGTACACCTGTCCATTCTCCAGACTATTCTACTGTCCACCTGCTGTACACCTGTCCATTCTCCAGACTATTCTACTGTCTACCTGCTGTCCACCTGTCCATTCTCCAGACTATTCTACTGTCTACCTGCTGTACACCTGTCCATTCTCCAGACTATTCTACTGTCTACCTGCTGTCCACCTGTCCATTCTCCAGACTATTCTACTGTCTACCTGCTGTACACCTGTCCATTCTCCAGACTATTCTACTGTCTACCTGCTGTACACCTGTCCATTCTCCAGACTATTCTACTGTCTACCTGCTGTACACCTGTCTATTCTCCAGACTATTCTACTGTCTACCTGCTGTACACCTGTCTATTCTCCAGACTATTCTACTGTCTACCTGCTGTACACCTGTCTATTCTCCAGACTATTCTACTGTCTACCTGCTGTACACCTGTCCATTCTCCAGACTATTCTACTGTCTACCTGCTGTACACCTGTCCATTCTCCAGACTATTCTACTGTCTACCTGCTGTACACCTGTCCATTCTCCAGACTATTCTACTGTCTACCTGCTGTACACCTGTCTATTCTCCAGACTATTCTACTGTCTACCTGCTGTACACCTGTCTATTCTCCAGACTATTCTACTGTCTACCTGCTGTACACCTGTCTATTCTCCAGACTATTCTACTGTCTACCTGCTGTACACCTGTCTATTCTCCAGACTATTCTTATTTACTAGTCTTTCCCCATCCCTCCTCCACCCTCTGCCCAACCCCCTCCTCAGCCCCTCACCCCTCCTCACCCATCCTCATTCCCTTCACCCCCCTCACCCCTCCTAACAACATTCACCCCTCCTCACCCCTCCTAATCCCCCTCACCCCTCTTCACGCCTCCTCACCCCTCCTCACCCACCCCTCACCCCTCCTCACTCCCCCTCACCCTTCCTCACCACCCTCACCCATTGTGGTTTACGGTGCAGATCTGCTGCTGCTGATGGTGACATTTTGATTTCCCCAGCAGGGCTCCCTGAGGGCAGAGGAGAGCCAACATGGACGCCACAGTTTCTTTGGGACCTTTGTCAAACAATGACAGGTTCTGGGACTAGAGTGCCATCTGGGAGGCAGCCACAGTCTCTTATCTGGTACACATGGTCTGTACAGCTCCTAACACGACTTGACTGACACTACTGCTGCAGAGTAGCTGTATGAAACACTATAGTAGGATCAGTATAGTTCACATTCTGTATTGTCTCTCTCTCTCTCTCTCTCTAAAATACACTCACACACACACACAAAGGCACCCACTCACACACATGCACACTCTCTCACACACACACACACACACACACACACACACAGTGAGCTATGAATCCTCCTTATCAGGGAAGCTTAAATAGAGATGTCAACTTGCTGTACTGAGGCTTAGTACTGTACTGTGTCATGCATTAATCACACACTCCTCAGACACACGCACATGTACTTACACACATACACGCACACACAGACAGACACACACGTCACATGCACACACAGCCCTTAGCGCTGATGAAACCAGAGTAAACTCAGATGTTCTATGCAATTAGACAGTATTGATCCTCATAAGACTCTACACACTCACACACACACACGTACCGAATCACACACACACACACACACACACACCGAATCACACACACACACACCGAATCACACACACACACACCGAATCACACACACACACACCGAATCACACACACACACACACACCGAATCACACACACACACACACACACCGAATCACACACACACACACCGAATCACACACACACACACCGAATCACACACACACACACCGAATCACACACACACACACCGAATCACACACACACACACACACACACACACCGAATCACACACACACACACACACACCGAATCACACACACACACACCGAATCACACACACACACACTGAATCACACACACACACACCGAATCACACACACACACACACACACCGAATCACACACACACACACCGAATCACACACACACACACCGAATCACACACACACACACCGAATCACACACACACACACCGAATCACACACACACACACCGAATCACACACACCGAATCACACACACACACACACACACCGAATCGCACACACACACACCGAATCACACACACACACACCGAATCACACACACACACACACACACCGAATCACACACACACACACTGAATCAAACACACACACCGAATCACACACACACACACCGAATCACACACACACACACCGAATCACACACACACACACACACACCGAATCACACACACACACACCGAATCGCACACACACACACCGAATCACACACACACACACACACACACCGAATCACACACACACACACCGAATCACACACACACACACCGAATCACACACACACACACCGAATCACACACACACAGTAGAGTGGCAACATCACACGTTCATCGGTGTAACCAGACGAAGAGGTGTAACCAGACGAAGAGGTGTAACCAGACGCAGAGGTGTAACCAGACGAAGAGGTGTAACCAGACGAAGAGGTGTAACCAGACGAAGAGGTGTAACCAGACGAAGAGGTGTAACCAGACGAAGAGGTGTAACCAGACGAAGAGGTGTAACCAGACGAAGAGGTGTAACCAGACGAAGAGGTGTAACCAGACGAAGAGGTGTAACCAGACAAAGAGGTGTAACCAGACAAAGAGGTGTAACCAGACGAAGAGGTGTAACCAGACAAAGAGGTGTAACCAGACAAAGAGGTGTAACCAGATGAAGAGGTGTAACAGACAAAGAGGTGTAACCAGACAAAGAGGTGTAACCAGACAAAGAGGTGTAACCAGACAAAGAGGTGTAACAGACAAAGAGGTGTAACCAGACGAAGAGGTGTAACCAGACGAAGAGGTGTAACCAGACGAAGAGGTGTAACCAGACAAAGAGGTGTAACCAGACGAAGAGATGTAACCAGACGAAGAGGTGTAACCAGACGAAGAGGTGTAACCAGACAAAGAGGTGTAACCAGACAAAGAGGTGTAACCAGACGAAGAGGTGTAACCAGACGAAGAGGTGTAACCAGACGAAGAGGTGTAACCAGACGAAGAGGTGTAACCAGACGAAGAGGTGTAACCAGACGAATAGGTGTAACCAGACGAAGAGGTGTAACCAGACAAAGAGGTGTAACCAGACAAAGAGGTGTAACCAGACAAAGAGGTGTAACCAGACGAAGATAACCAGACGAAGAGGTGTAACCAGACAAAGAGGTGTAACCAGACGAAGAGGTGTAACCAGACGAAGAGGTGTAACCAGACGAAGAGGTGTAACCAGACGAAGAGGTGTAACCAGACGAAGAGGTGTAACCAGACAAAGAGGTGTAACCAGACGAAGAGGTGTAACCAGACGAAGAGGTGTAACCAGACAAAGAGGTGTAACCAGACAAAGAGGTGTAACCAGACGAAGAGGTATAACCAGACAAAGAGGTGTAACCAGACGAAGAGGTGTAACCAGACGAAGAGGTGTAACCAGACGAAGAGGTGTAACCAGACAAAGAGGTGTAACCAGACAAAGAGGTGTAACCAGACGAAGAGGTGTAACCAGACAAAGAGGTGTAACCAGACAAAGAGGTGTAACCAGACGAAGAGGTGTAACCAGACAAAGAGGTGTAACAGACAAAGAGGTGTAACCAGACAAAGAGGTGTAACCAGACGAAGAGGTGTAACCAGACAAAGAGGTGTAACCAGACAAAGAGGTGTAACCAGACAAAGAGGTGTAACCAGACAAAGAGGTGTAACCAGACGAAGAGGTGTAACCAGACGAAGAGGTGTAACCAGACAAAGAGGTGTAACCAGACAAAGAGGTGTAACCAGACGAAGAGGTGTAACCAGACGAAGAGGTGTAACCAGACAAAGAGGTGTAACCAGACAAAGAGGTGTAACCAGACGAAGAGGTGTAACCAGACAAAGAGGTGTAACCAGACAAAGAGGTGTAACCAGACGAAGAGGTGTAACCAGACAAAGAGGTGTAACAGACAAAGAGGTGTAACCAGACAAAGAGGTGTAACCAGACGAAGAGGTGTAACCAGACAAAGAGGTGTAACCAGACAAAGAGGTGTAACCAGACGAAGAGGTGTAACCAGACAAAGAGGTGTAACCAGACGAAGAGGTGTAACCAGACGAAGAGGTGTAACCAGACAAAGAGGTGTAACCAGACAAAGAGGTGTAACCATGACGATGGGCAGTATTTCTGTTTTTCAATTACTGCTGAGTATTTTGTAATTTGTATTACACTGGGCTGAACTACACTCCAATGTATTTAGTAACAAGATACTTTAGAGAGCTGTAATTTGCATTACACTGGGCTGAACTACACTCCAATGTATTTAATAACTGTCACGACTTCCGCCGAGGCTGCCTCCCCTCCTTGTTCGGGCAGGCTTCGGCATTCATCATCACCGGAGTACTAACCACTGCCGCCCCGATCATCATATCAATTGTCTTGTCAATTACATTTTAGTCATTTAGCAGATGCTCTTATCCAGAGCGTCTTACAGGAGCAAGTAGGGTTAAGTGCCTTGCTCAAGGGCACATCGACAGATTTTTCACCTAGTCGGCTCGGGGATTAGAACCAGCGACCTTTCGGTTACTGGCACTACACTCTTAACCACTAAGCTACCTGCCGCCCAATCAATCACACACACCTGGTTCTAATCCCCTAATTAGTCCATATATAAGTGTTCCCTCTGCCCCCTTGTCCTTGTGGGTGATTGTTTGTTGTGGAGGTTAGTAGCTCGGTGGAGCTCTTGTATTTGGTATCGACGGGAGAATTTTTCCCGTGTGCCTTGTATTTTCCAGTGCGCCTGTTTTGTGCCCTGGAGAGTGTTTGACGCATTTCTGCGTAAACCTGTATTTTTCGGATTAAAGCCTGTTTCTGTGATTTACCCTCCTGCGCCTGACTCCTTCAACACCACCTCATCACAATAACAATATACTTTAGAGAGCTGTAATTAGTATTTTCTAAATACAAAATAGTTTTCTATACCATTTTTAATAGTGGTTCACCATTTTGTGGCCCCTTCACCCTGCATTGGTATCAGAAGTCTGATGGCACTATGGTGTGATACGAGTATCAGCTAAATTAACTAAATATAAATGTACACTGAGTTTACAAAACATTATGAACAATGTTTCCATGACATAGACTCACAAGGTGAATCCAGGTGAAAGCTATGATCCCTTATTGATGTCACTTGTTAAATCCACTTCAATCAGTGTAGATGAAGGGGAGGAGACAGGTTAAAGAAGGATTTTTAAGCCTTGAGACAATTGAGACATGGATTGTGTATGTGTGCCATTCAGAGGGTGAATGGGCAAGACAAACGTTTTAAGTGCCAGGGCCTCCCAAGTGGCGCAACGGTCTAAGGCACGACAGCCCCGGGTTCGATCCCAGGCTGTGTCACAGCCGGCCATGACCGGTAGACCCATGAGGCGGCGCACAATTGGCCCAGCGCCGTCCGGGTTAGGGGAGGGTTTGGCTGGCCGGGATTTCCTTGTCCCATCATGCTCTAGCGACTCCTTGTGGCGGGCTGGGCGCCTGCAGGCTGACCCCGGTCACCAGTTGGACGGTGTTTCCTCCGACACATTGGTGCGGCTGGCTTCCGGGTTAAGCGAGCAGTGTGTCAAGAAGCAGTGCGGCTTGGCAGGGTCGTGTGTCGGAGGACGCATGGTCTCTCAACCTTCGCCTCTACCGAGTCCGTAGGGGAAATGCAGCGATGGGACAGAAAAATGGGTAAAAAATAAAAATGTAAATGCCTTTGAAAAGGGTATGGTAGTAGGTGCCAGGCGCACCGGTTTGACTGTGTCAAGAACTGCAACGCTGCTGGGGTTTTCACTCTCAACAGTTTCCCGTGTGTATCAAGAATGGTCCACCACCCAAAGGACTTCCAGCCAAACTTGACACACAACATTAGAGTCAACATGGGCCAGCAACCCTGTGGAACGCTTTCAACACCTTGTAGAGTCCATGCCCCGATGAATTGAGGCTGTTCTGAAGGGGGTGCGACTCAATATTAGGAAGATGTTCCTAATGTTTTGTACACTTGGTGTATACGTAAAAAATGAACAATTTGCAAAGCATGCTGGGTATTATTCTGATGAGCTCCATTAGCGTTGGTGTGCCTGAGTGTCACGCCCTGGCCTACAGAACTCTAGCTAGTTTGGTCAGGGTGTGAATATTCTAGATTTGTATTTCTATGTTGGCCGGTGTGGTTCCCAATCAGAGGCAGCTGTCGTTCGTTGTCTCTGATTAGGAATCATACTTAGGCAGCCTTTTGGCACTGTCTAGTTGTGGGTTCTTGTTCCGTGTAAGGTTTGTTGTGTTGTACCTTTGGACTTCACGTTTCGTTTCCTTTGTTGTTTTGTCTAGTGTTATCGTTAAATAAACATGTACGCATATCACGCTGCGCCTTGGTCCGACCCTTCTTTAAACGAACGTGACACTGAGTCTTACTGCTTAATGACCTGAGAAATCATCGTTAGTTCCCTAGTTCTCCTGGCCCATGCTCAACTGGAGAGAGCAGAGTGGGCAATTACAAGAAAACTGGTTATGGCCCAAATGGTAACCTATGCCCTATTTAGTGCAGTATGTAGGAAATAGGGTGCCATTTGGGACTGGTCGTTGTCCTGATGATGAGTGACCCGTTAGAAATAAGGTCACCTGGCCTGGCAAACAGAGGGGGTCCCAGTAAAAACCCTACTAATTGGACATAGAGAGAGAGACTGGGAAAGGACAGCAGAGAGAGAGAGAGTGCGAGGGAGAGAGAGAGAGAGAGAGCGCGATAGAGAGAGAGAGAGCGCGAGGGAGAGAGAGAGAGAGAGTGCGAGGGAGAGAGCGCGATAGAGGGAGAGAGAGAGAGAGAGGGAGAGAGAGAGAGAGATGCTTTTTAGATTATCACATTAATATTAATATTTTTATTTATTTATTTTATTTCTATACATTTTTGTAAAATAATATTGTCATAATTCATCACCATCATTGTTGATGTCATTATCTCACTACGATTTAGCAACAGTGGCTTTGTCATTCATGCAAAATGGGACAAACACCAAATTCAGACTGCATGCAGAAGTCTGCAAAAACATCCTCCGTGTACAATGTAAAACACCAGAATTAGAGCAGAATTAGGACGATTCCCGCTAATGATCAAAATCCAGAAAATAGCAATTAAATTCTACAACCACCTAAAAGGAAGGGATTATCAAACCTTCCATAACAAAGTCCTCACCTACAGAGAGATGAACTTGGAGCTGCGACCCCACAGAGCCCCAGGACAGCAACACAATTAGACCCAACCAAATCATGAGAAAACAAAAAGATAATTACTTGACACATTTGAAAGAATTAACAAAAAAAACAGAGCAAACTAGAATGCTATTTGGCCCTAAACAGAGAGTACACAGTGGCAGAATACCTGACCACTGTGACTGACCCAAAATTAAGGAAAGCTTTGACTATGTACAGACTCAATGAGCATAGCCTTGCTAATGAGAAAGGCTGCCGTAGGCAGACCTGGCTCTCAAGAGAAGACAGGCTATGTGCACACTGCCCACAAAATGAGGTGGAAACTGAGCTGCACTTCCTAACCTCCTACCAAATGTATGACCATATTAGAGACACATATTTCCCTCACATTACACAATGAATTTGGAAACAAATCCAATCTTGATAAACTCCCATATCTATTGGGTGAAATACCACAGTGTGCCATCACAGCAGCAAGAGTTGTGACCTGTTGCCACAAGAAAACGGCAACCAGTGAAGAACAAACAAAAACAAAAAATTGAGAGAGCAGATAGAGAGAGAGCAGAGATAAACAAGGGTTGCTGTCACGTTATTGCTGTGTTGTTTTCTTTGTCATGCTCTAGATAACTCCGTTTCTAGGCTGTTGGTCTGCTGTGTTGTGGTTTATTAATGGATACATCTATACCTACATCAACATCATCAAGCATGGGGAAACAATCAAAATCAACCAGATAGTCTCTGCCTTAAAGGCTGTGAAGAATTAGACCTTAAAGGCTGTGAAGAATTAGACTCAGTTAGTTTCAACAGTTTCCAGAAGCTAGCTCAACGGTGAAGAATTAGACTCACTTAGTTTCAACAGTTTCCAGAAGCTAGCTCAACGGTGAAGAATTAGACTCACTTAGTTTCAACAGTTTCCAGAAGCTAGCTCAACGGTGAAGAATTAGACTCACTTAGTTTCAACAGTTTCCCAAAGCTAGCTCAACAGTGAAGAATTAGACTCACTTAGTTTCAACAGTTTCCTAAAGCTAGCTCAACGGTCCATTATCAATAAGTCCACTAAAGCCACAATCAGCAATTTAGGCAGCTGTGATATGTTTGTAAAAAATTACAATTGTATCAACCAAAGAGCAAACGAATGTATCAACGAATGAAACTACATTAGCTTGGTATAAACACCAACGGGTGCGTCTGTGTCCCAGATGGCATCCCTTTTCCTTTATAGTGCACTACTTTTGACCAGGGCCAATAGGGAATGGGGTGCTATTTGGGATGCATCGTGAGATTCTACTACTTCAATACATCACCTTCCCTGGCCGATTAACAACCACTAACATAACCTATTCACTGGTATAAACAGGAGGCTAGTAACAACCATTAACACAACCTCTTCACTGGCATTAACAGGACCATTAATCTTGATTAATCAAGTACAAAGAGAAATACCAAGATGGCCACCACACACACACACACACCCATACAAACACACACACACACACCCACAAACACACACACACACACACAAATCTCCCATTTGAAAGACATAAAGAACGTAATTTCCCAGGAGGAATTTCACTTCATCGGCATGAAGGACACTAATTACTATAGGTATATCACTGTGTTGGTTAGTGTGCTGATGCACTGAACTGCGTCTGTAGGCTCAATGGGGGAATGCAACATTTATTTGACAAAGCCTATGTATAGCCGACTACATTCCACACTAGTGGAATCTGGAATGTAAGCCATCACACATAGGCCCTATACACAGAGACATGTTAGGCCTACTCATCTTGGCATCTGTGACGGAAATGTGAAAAACACAGGAAAAGCATTATGTGTGTGCGCGTGTGTGTGTGTGTGTGTGTGTGTGTGTGTGTGTGTGTGTGTGTGTGTGTTCACCCTGTTTTAAATGTTCCTCGTTAGCGCCAAGGCTACACAAACCCATTAGCCTAACAGCTGGAGCCATCACAACCTGGAGATTGGATTACATCGGAGATATACTGTATGTGACTTTCAATAGAGAGAGAGAGATAGATATACATACACGGGCCAGTTTATTAGGTACATTCACGAAAATGGATCACTCCTACAGGCAGTGAGTCACGTGGTCGTGGCTTGCTATATAAAGCAGGCAGACAGGCATCGAGGCATTCAGTTACTGTTCTACTGAAAGTTAGAATGGGCGAAACGAGTGACCTAAGTGACTCAGTATCTCAAAAACGTCTGCCCTCCTGGGCTTTTCACGCACGGCAGTGTCTAGGGATAACCGAGAACGGAGCGACAAACAAAAAATCCAGTCAGCGGCAGACCTGTGGGCGAAAACAGCTTGTTGAGGTCGAAGGAGAATGGCAAGAATCGTTCAACCTAACAGGCAGGCCACAAACAGACAAATAACGGCGCAGTTCAACAGTGGTGTGCAGAACGGCATCTCGGAACGCAAAACTCGTCGATCCTTGTCACGGATGGGCTATTGCAGCAGACGACCGCACCGGATTCCACTCCTTTCCGCTAAAAACAAAGAGAAGCGGCTCCAGTGGGCTCGCAATCACCAACACTGGACATTTGAGTGGGAAAACATCTCCTGGTCCGACGAATCCCGGTATCAGGATTTGGCGTAAGCAGCATGAGTCCATGGACATTTCAGTTGAATGCATTCAGTTGTGCAACTGACTAGATATCCCCCTTTCCCTACTGCCTGGTACAGACTGGTGGTGTACTGGTGCGTACTGGGTAATGTTTTCCTGGCACACGTTAGGTCCCTTGATACCAATCGAGCAAAAAACTTTCCCGACACCTTGTAGAATCAATTCCCAGAAGAATTCCTGGCTGTTCTCGAGGCACAGTTGTGTCAAGTTGGCTGGATGTCCTTTGGGTGGTGGACAATTCGTGATACACATGGGGAAACTGTTGAGCGTGGAAAAACCCAGCAGCGTTGCAGTTCTTTACACAAATCGGTGCACCTGGCATCTACTACCATACCCGGTTCAAAGGCACTTAAATATTTTGTCTTGCCCATTCACCCTCAGATAGATAGATAGATAGATAGATAGATAGATAGATAGATAGATAGATAGATAGATAGATAGATATTTATCTTGTCTCAAGGAGGAAAGATACACAGAGCATTTATCAGAAGAGCAGGGAACCGTGATTTAGTGATATCCTGCTGAGACAGACAGACAGACAGACAGACAGACAGACAGGTAGTTTACTAGGCTGCACCTCAGCTGTCTGTCTTCCTACCCTGCCTGTCTGTCTGTCTGCCTGTCTGTCTTCCTACCCTGCCTGTCTGTCTGTCTGCCTGCCTGTCTTCCTACCCTGCCTGTCTGTCAGTGTGCCTATCTATCTGTCTGTCTGTCTTCCTGCTCTGCCTGTCTGTCTGTCTTCCTGTCTGTCTGCCTGTCTGTCTTCCTGCTCTGCCTGTCTGTCTGTCTGTCTGTCTGTCTGTCTTCCTGTCTGTCTTCCTGTCTTCCTGCTCTGCATGTCTGTCTGTATGCCTGTCTCCTGCCTGTCTGTCTGTCTGTCTGCCTGTCTTCCTGCTCTGCCTGTCTGCCTGTCTGCCTGCTCTGCCTGTCTTCCTGCTCTGCCTGTCTGTCTGTCTTCCTGTCTGTCTTCCTGTCTTCCTGCTCTGCATGTCTGTCTGTATGCCTGTCTCCTGCCTGTCTGTCTGTCTGCCTGTCTTCCTGCTCTGCCTGTCTGTCTGTCTGCCTCCCTGTCTGCCTGCCTGCCTGCCTGACTGTCTGCCTGCCCTGCCTGTCTTCCTGCTCTGCCTGTCTGTCTGCCTGCCTGTCCTGCCTGTCTTCCTGCTCTGCCTGTCTGTCTGTCTGCCTGTCTTCCTGTCTGTCTGTTACAAGGATATTGAAACAGGGTTAAATTAGCTTCCGCATGACACTAAAATATGGCATTTCAATATTTTTGTATTGATGTTGGTTGGTTGTATGTAAGCTTCACAATTTTATAAAGGTGTATTGGCAAAACTGTACAGTAACAAGTGAAACAGCATACACCAATAGTTATACAAATCTATATTAACTGTTTTCTTTTCAATTAATTATAGAGAAATGTTAATGATTCATGTGAAATGAATTCAGAGTGCATTGATAAAGAAGCATAATGTCAACCTGGCCACACTATACAGACACATACACACACACGAGCTCAGGTAAAATAGTAATATATACCAGTCAAAAGTTTGGACACACCTACTCATTCAAGGGTTTTTCTTTATTTTTACTATTTTCTACATTGTAGAATAATAGTGAAGACATCAAAACTATGAAATAATACATATGGAATCATGTAGTAACCAAAAAAGTGTTAAACAAAACAAAATATATTTGAGATTTGAGATTCTTCAAAGTAGCCACCCTTTGCCTTGATGACAGCTTTGCACACTCTTGACATTCTCTCAACCAGCTTCATGAGGTAGTCACCTGGAATGCATTTCAATTAACAGGTGTGCCTTCTTAAAAGTTCATTTGTAGAATTTATTTTCCTTCTTAATGCGTTTGTGCCAATCAGTTGTGTTGTGACAAGGTAGGGTTGGTATACAGAAGATAGCCCTATTTGGTAAAAGACCAAGTCCATATTATGGCAAGAACAGCTCAAATAAGCAAAGAGAAACGACAGTCCATCATTACTTTAAGACATGAAGGTCAGTCAATCTGGAAAATGTCAAGAACTCTGAAAGTTTCTTCAAGTGCAGTCGCAAAAACCATCAAGCGCTATGATGAAACTGGCTTTCATGAGGACCGCCACAGGAAAGGAAGACCCAGAGTTACCTCTGCTGCAGAGGATAAGTTCATTAGAGTTACCAGCCTCAGAAATTGCAGCCTAAATAAATGCTTCACATTTACATTACATTTTACATTTTAGTCATTTAGCAGACGCTCTTATCCAGAGCGACTTACAGTTAGTGCATACATTATTTTATCGAACCCACAACCCTGGCGTTGCAAACGCCATGCTCTACCAACTGAGCTACATCCCCTGCCGGCCAAATCCCTCCCCTACCCTGGACGACGCTGGGCCAATTGTGCGCGCCGCCCCATGGGTCTCCCGGTCGCGGCCGGCTACGACAGAGCCTGGATTCGAACCAGGATCTCTAGTGGCACAGCTAGCACTGCGATGCAGTGCCTTAGACCACTGCGCCACTCGGGAGACATCAGATTCACAGAGTTCAAGTAACAGACGCATCTCAACATCAACTGTTCAGAGGAGACTGCGTGAATCAGGCCTTTATGGTCGAATTGCTGCAAAGAAACCACCACTAAAGGACACAAATAAGAAGAAGAGACTTGCTTGGGCCAAGAAACACGAGCAATGGACATTAGATCGGTGGAAATCTGTCCTTTGGTCTGATGAGTCCACATTTGAGATTTTTGGTTCCAAACGCCGTGTCTTTGTGAGACGCAGAGTAGGTGAAAGGATGATCTCCGCATGTGTAGTTCCCACCATGAAACATGGAGGAGGAGGTGGGATGGTGTGGGGATGCTTTGCTTGTGACACTGTCAGTGATTTATTTCGAATTCAAGGCACACTTAACCAGCATGGCTACCACAGCATTCTGCAGCGATACGGCATCCGATCTGGTTTGCGCTTAGTGGGACTATCATTTGTTTTTCAACAGGACAATGACCCAACACACCTCCAGGCTGTGTAAGGGCTATTTGACAAGGAGGAGAGTGATGGAGTGCTGCATCAGATGACCTGGCCTCCACAATCACCCGACCTCAACCCAATTGAAATAGTCGGACCGCAGAGTGAAGGAAAAGCAGCCAACAAGTGCTCAGCATATGTGGGAACTCCTTCAAGACTGTTGGAAAAGCATTCCAGGTGAAGCTGGTTGAGAGAATGCCACGAGTGTGCAAAGCTGTCATCAAGGCAAATGGTGGCTACTTTGAAGAATATAAAATATATTTGATTTGTTTAACACTTTTTTGGTTACTACATGATTCCATATGTGTAATTTCATAGGTTTGATGTCTTCACTATTATTCTACAATGTAGAAAATAGTAAAAAAATAATAATAATAATCTTGAATGAGTAGGTGTGTCCAAACTTTTGACTGGTACTGTATATATGCATCCATTAGGTCTATCTGAATCACCATACCCATTATGATAGACCTATCGATGTCTGAATATCCTGCATGAATATGCCTATCTGTGGTTGGCGCGTGTACAGATGTGTTGACGTCAGTGAGAAAATGTATCGTCTTATTTAAACCATTATAAAACCATGGCAACTGAATGGTCATATCAGACAGGTTTGATATTACACTAAATCGAATGATCCATCAGAAAATATATCCAACGGTCACCTTGTGATCACATTCGGTTCTGGCTGGCAACCTGTTTGTCTCACTGTCTTATCAATGTTGGCGATTTTTACATTTCCAATAAACTAACGCACACACATCCGGCCTAGTAATGTTGTGATGATCATCATATTTCAAACGTTTGCACAAATGGGAGCTTCATTCGATCAAATCTCCTCCGAATTCTCATTCGTCATCATCAACCGTGGATGTCGCCAACCGACAGAGACTTACCTCATCTCGGTCTCCCTGCCCGAACTGGAGCCCCAGATCCACGAAATGTTCGACCCGAATGTAACCATCAGCATCCTCATCACACACGTCGAATACCTCCTTGAGCTTTTTCAGAAACCCTAGAAGCTGTTCTTGATCGGGGAAGACGTTTCCTTCCATCTTCGAGTTCGGTTTGTCAGATAATGTCGTTATTGAACGGACTTCGTTTGAATTCGTTCTGTAGTGGCCATCATTCCGGTTGCTGCTCTCCGCTGGTGCCGTTGCGGACTGGCTCGGTTGGCGCTGTTACATCAGCAGCATCCCGTTACCGAATGGGAAGGACCACTGATCGACGAGCGGTGGGTAGAGACGATAATTGGCTACGATTCACTATCATGAAAAAAAAAATCGATTTACGTAAACAATTTGATGTTATTGTGATACCGTCTAGCTCCTTGATTGTTTTCCAACCACATGACTATCGAATAGAAACTTGTAAATAAATATCCCCTTGGAAATTTATAATTACTGTAAATCAATGTGAAAGATACAATTTGATGTTATTGGGATACCATCTACCTCCTACCTTAATTGTTTTCCAAACATACGACTATTGAATAGAAACTTGGAAGTTAATCATTACTGTAAATCAATGTGAAATAAATGGTGATATTTAAAACTAAAAACGGCTCTAAATATGACACACATATTGGAAAATGTATGTATTTTCCTTGTACAAGCCCCAGCTCCATGGTTACCCTGAATAGCTACTTACATTACATTAATTGGCCTGACCTCTACTGTGTAGATGCTATTCTTAATAAATAACTACTGGATCTATAGCATAGTTTATTAAGAAACCACACATACCCGGTCATAGGATATCACAAACTTTATTATCTTACAAACAAGTATTTTAAAAAAATCAAGGGACATTCACAGTTATAACAATGTGTAAAAAAAACAAACACATAAAACCATAGACTAAGATCAAGAGATAGTAAATGACAAGAGACCAAAGAACATCTTTGACAGTACTTCCTCAACCTGCCCTGTACCCTCCTTTCCGCAATACAACATTATAAGGTTTGAGTGGGGCATTAAAAACGGTGCTCATCACACCCAGAACTAAGACATGTGAACCAACTCATCAATAGCTTTAATCCAGACTTTGATTAGCTGAATCCATGGTTCTGGTCAATTCCATTTGAACTCTTGTCTGTTGAGGAAATGAACAAACTCAAACTATTGAATTAAAAAAAATCTTCATAAAAACATTCTGAATTAGTTAATATCCTGAATTGACAGACTTGAAGTGGAATTGACCAGATTTTTTAGTGCTGGGCTGGAACAAAAGCCTGCCCTAATGCTGAAACACTCAGTGTGGGGAGGAGCAGGGTAAAATAAGGGTAAGGGGTTTGGTAAGGTAAAAATACTACCGCTGTATAAAGCGCTTCATCAGAGAGACTGTAGAGTCAACCACACATTGACATTAGGGCTGGTTTCCCGGACCCAGATGAAGCCTACTCCTGGACTTTAAAATAAGCACACTCAATGGAACACTTCCATTGAAAAATGTGATTAGGCTTAATCTGGGTCCAGGGTAAACCGTCTATGGGGGTGTCAGAACAAGCCCCAGTACATCCTCCCAAACAGAAACCGACTGGCCATGCGGCAGATCTGGTAAATACCAGATTTGGCCCGGTCCAGCTTTAGCCCAGTGGGCCAGTCTAAATTGGGGTTGTTTGCCGAATTATTATAATTTGGCCAATACTGGGGACCTCAAGGGGGGGGGGAAATGGGCCGGTGTGTTAGAAATGCCTGGGCCAAGTCGACCAAGAACGTCCATCTTGTTCCTCAGCCCAAATTCCCCACAACCAGCCTGGGCTCCAGCAGCGAGTCCCAACGTTCAGTCACCTGCGCACACACACAACACACACACAGAGAGACACAGAGAGAGACACACAGAGACAGAGACACAGAGAGAGACACAGAGAGAGAGAGCACAGAAAAGGGATTCTATTAATTCTATGGGAGTGACGTCACAGTCGTCCCCATGGTTACCGGAAAAATACAACATTCGGAATTCTGCACATACAGCTGTTTTATTGGGAAAAATGTAACCCCCCTTATGCCGGGTTTAAAGTAGCCCACCGGTTTTCTCTTTCAACTAAGCGATTGTAAGGGACATTCATTGGACAATGAACAGCTTCCCTCAACGTGTGGGTGATGGGGTTAAAATGCAGTCAGGGACAATAGAGCGAGGTTAGCTCATCCAAACAGTGTCACACAGACGGTACAGAGTGAGAAGAGGCCTGCTTAGTGAAGAGAGGGTGGTCAGTGGAACCAGAACAACATTCAGCGGTTACGCCATAACCCTGGCTCTGACATACAATATGATAATACAGTATGGTAGAAATTAAATCTAAATAATTAACGTGCGCAGTTCAATTTTCCTGCAGGATTGCTGCATTTATTGCATGTAGACAGGTTCTATGAAATAACGTTGTATTGAACAGTATCTTACCCCAACAGCGTACTCCGCTCTCTGAGCCCATTGGTTTTATTCATGTTTATAAAACGTACAGTAACAGTATTTTATGTCTTACCCTGGAGCCACGGGACACAGCGTACTCCACACTCTCTGATCCGTCAGCGTTCTGATACACCAGGTCAAACTTCCCCGGCTCCACCGGAGCTGAAGGACAGACAGACATGTTAGGGCGGTCCATCTTAGTAAGGCCCAGCATTGACCGGTAGTGTCAGGTGTCTTCAGATGGCTGGGGGAAACATCAGCTGAATCACCATTCTCCACCTTTCTCCCAAAGTGAGCACTGGCAGACTTGTCATGGATTCAACAATGGAACCTCACTCCAGACAATCATCACACCAATCCAATGACAGGAAGTTGTGCCGGTGCACTTTGGAGAAGAGCGGAGAATCGGGATGCAGACACTGCTTTTATTTATTTTTTCCCTTTCATTTAAAATGTTAAGTGAGGGATCTTCAATCTTACCATGCGGTTGGCCTTACCTTAATAAGCAGAGAGCAGCCATCTGTTTGGCCTTACCTTAATAAGCAGAGAGCAGCCATCTGTTTGGCCTTACCTTAATAAGCAGAGAGCAGCCATCTGTTTGGCCTTACCTTAATAAGCAGAGAGCAGCCATCTGTTTGGCCTTACCTTAATAAGCAGAGAGCAGCCATCTGTTTGGCCTTACCTTAATAAGCAGAGAGCAGCCATCTGTTTGGCCTTACCTTAATAAGCAGAGAGCAGCCATCTGTTTGGCCTTACCTTAATAAGCAGAGAGCAGCCATCTGTTTGGCCTTACCTTAATAAGCAGAGAGCAGCCATCTGTTTGGCCTTACCTTAATAAGCAGAGAGCAGCCATCTGTTTGGCCTTACCTTAATAAGCAGAGAGCAGCCATCTGTTTGGCCTTACCTTGAAAAGCAGAGAGCAGCCATCTGTTTGGCCTTACCTTGAAAAGCAGAGAGCAGCCATCTGTTTGGCCTTACCTTAATAAGCAGAGAGCAGCCATCTGTTTGGCCTTACCTTGATAAGCAGAGAGCAGCCATCTGTTTGGCCTTACCTTGATAAGCAGAGAGCAGCCATCTGTTTGGCCTTACCTTAATAAGCAGAGAGCAGCCATCTGTTTGGCCTTACCTTAATAAGCAGAGAGCAGCCATCTGTTTGGCCTTACCTTGATAAGCAGAGAGCAGCTCTAGCTCAATCTGTTTTGTGCTGTGGTCAAAATGAATGATCTTCCCCTCCTGAAAGACAAAACAGTGAGAAAAGACATTACCCAAATGAAAGAGATAATATTTTTTTTAATGTAGCACATAAACATTTCTTACCACATGTATTTAGTCCTAGTTCAGGACATAACTTGAGAAAAAAGCGCTGTCCACATACTGTTAGAAAATAACAGTTCCTAACCGTGTTGACAGCTCTTTCTCCTCTAGTTATACCAGACACTGAAGACAGAGAAAACAGTTCCTAACCGTGTTGACAACTCTTTCTCCTCTAGTTATACCAGACACTGAAGACAGAGAAAACAGTTCCTAACCGTGTTGACAACTCTTTCTCCTCTAGTTATACCAGACACTGAAGAGAGAAAACAGTTCCTAACCGTGTTGACAACTCTTTCTCCTCTAGTTATACCAGACACTGAAGAGAGAAAACAGTTCCTAACCGTGTTGACAACTCTTTCTCCTCTAGTTATACCAGACACTGAAGACAGAGAAAACAGTTCCTAACCGTGTTGACAGCTCTTTCTCCTCTAGTTATACCAGACACTGAAGAGAGAAAACAGTTCCTAACCGTGTTGACAGCTCTTTCTCCTCTAGTTATACCAGACACTGAAGAGAGAAAACAGTTCCTAACCGTGTTGACAGCTCTTTCTCCTCTAGTTATACCAGACACTGAAGAGAGAGAAAACAGTTCCTAACCGTGGTGACAGCTCTTTCTCCTCTAGTTATACCAGACACTGAAGACAGAGAAAACATTTCCTAACCGTGTTGACAACTCTTTCTCCTCTAGTTATACCAGACACTGAAGAGAGAAAACAGTTCCTAACCGTGTTGACAGCTCTTTCTCCTCTAGTTATACCAGACACTGAAGAGAGAAAACAGTTCCTAACCGTGTTGACAGCTCTTTCTCCTCTAGTTATACCAGACACTGAAGACAGAAAACAGTTCCTAACCGTGTTGACAGCTCTTTCTCCTCTAGTTATACCAGACACTGAAGAGAGAAAACAGTTCCTAACCGTGTTGACAGCTCTTTCTCCTCTAGTTATACCAGACACTGAAGAGAGAAAACAGTTCCTAACCGTGTTGACAGCTCTTTCTCCTCTAGTTATACCAGACACTGAAGAGAGAAAACAGTTCCTAACCGTGTTGACAGCTCTTTCTCCTCTAGTTATACCAGACACTGAAGAGAGAAAACAGTTCCTAACCGTGTTGACAGCTCTTTCTCCTCTAGTTATACCAGACACCGAAGAGAGAGAAAACAGTTCCTAACCGTGTTGACAGCTCTTTCTCCTCTAGTTATACCAGACACTGAAGAGAGAAAACAGTTCCTAACCGTGTTGACAGCTCTTTCTCCTCTAGTTATACCAGACACTGAAGAGAGAGAAAACAGTTCCTAACCGTGTTGACAGCTCTTTCTCCTCTAGTTATACCAGACACTGAAGAGAGAAAACAGTTCCTAACCGTGTTGACAGCTCTTTCTCCTCTAGTTATATCAGACACTGAAGACAGAGAAAACAGTTCCTAACCGTGTTGACAGCTCTTTCTCCTCTAGTTATATCAGACACTGAAGACAGAGAAAACAGTTCCTAACCGTGTTGACAACTCTTTCTCCTCTAGTTATATCAGACACTGAAGACAGAGAGAAAACAGTTCCTAACCGTGTTGACAGCTCTTTCTCCTCTAGTTATACCAGACACTGAAGACAGAGAAAACAGTTCCTAACCGTGTTGACAACTCTTTCTCCTCTAGTTATATCAGACACTGAAGACAGAGAGAAAACAGTTCCTAACCGTGTTGACAACTCTTTCTCCTCTAGTTGTATCAGACACTGAAGACAGAGAAAACAGTTCCTAACCGTGTTGACAGCTCTTTCTCCTCTAGTTATACCAGACACTGAAGAGAGAAAACAGTTCCTAACCGTGTTGACAGCTCTTTCTCCTCTAGTTATATCAGACACTGAAGACAGAGAGAAAACAGTTCCTAACCGTGTTGACAGCTCTTTCTCCTCTAGTTATACCAGACACTGAAGAGAGAAAACAGTTCCTAACCGTGTTGACAGCTCTTTCTCCTCTAGTTATAGACACTGAAGAGAGAGAGAAAACAGTTCCTAACCGTGTTGACAGCTCTTTCTCCTCTAGTTATACCAGACACTGAAGAGAGAGAGAAAACAGTTCCTAACCGTGTTGACAGCTCTTTCTCCTCTAGTTATATCAGACACTGAAGAGAGAAAACAGTTCCTAACCGTGTTGACAGCTCTTTCTCCTCTAGTTATACCAGACACTGAAGAGAGAGAGAAAACAGTTCCTAACCGTGTTGACAGCTCTTTCTCCTCTAGTTATACCAGACACTGAAGACAGAGAAAACAGTTCCTAACCGTGTTGACAGCTCTTTCTCCTCTAGTTATACCAGACACTGAAGACAGAAAACAGTTCCTAACCGTGTTGACAGCTCTTTCTCTCTAGTTATACCAGACACTGAAGAGAGAAAACAGTTCCTAACCGTGTTGACAGCTCTTTCTCCTCTAGTTATACCAGACACTGAAGACAGAGAAAACAGTTCCTAACCGTGTTGACAGCTCTTTCTCCTCTAGTTATATCAGACACTGAAGACAGAGAAAACAGTTCCTAACCGTGTTGACAGCTCTTTCTCCTCTAGTTATACCAGACACTGAAGACAGAGAAAACAGTTCCTAACCGTGTTGACAGCTCTTTCTCCTCTAGTTATACCAGACACTGAAGACAGAGAGAAAACAGTTCCTAACCGTGTTGACAACTTTCTCCTCTAGTTATATCAGACACAGAAGAGAGAGAGAAAACAGTTCCTAACCGTGTTGACAGCTCTTTCTCCTCTAGTTATATCAGACACTGATGACAGAGAAAACAGTTCCTAACCGTGTTGACAACTCTTTCTCCTCTAGTTATACCAGACACTGAAGACAGAGAGAAAACAGTTCCTAACCGTGTTGACAGCTCTTTCTCCTCTAGTTATATCAGACACTGAAGAGAGAAAACAGTTCCTAACCGTGTTGACAGCTCTTTCTCCTCTAGTTATATCAGACACTGAAGAGAGAAAACAGTTCCTAACCGTGTTGACAACTCTTTCTCCTCTAGTTATACCAGACACTGAAGAGAGAAAACAGTTCCTAACCGTGTTGACAGCTCTTTCTCCTCTAGTTATACCAGACACTGAAGAGAGAAAACAGTTCCTAACCGTGTTGACAACTCTTTCTCCTCTAGTTATACCAGACACTGAAGAGAGAAAACAGTTCCTAACCGTGTTGACAGCTCTTTCTCCTCTAGTTATACCAGACACTGAAGACAGAAAACAGTTCCTAACCGTGTTGACAGCTCTTTCTCCTCTAGTTATACCAGACACTGAAGACAGAGAAAACAGTTCCTAACCGTGTTGACAGCTCTTTCTCCTCTAGTTATACCAGACACTGAAGAGAGAAAACAGTTCCTAACCGTGTTGACAACTCTTTCTCCTCTAGTTATACCAGACACTGAAGACAGAGAAAACAGTTCCTAACCGTGTTGACAGCTCTTTCTCCTCTAGTTATACCAGACACTGAAGAGAGAAAAGGAGTTAGTCTTTCTGCTATTTTTACTCACTTTATACTCAGACACCTCTGGTGTGTAGTTCTCTGTCAGCTCCAGCAGCTGTGAACATACACAAACACACACTGGAGTGATAATGAGTGACATTGAGGCATGCAGCACCTTAGCAACACAGCTGTACAGTAATCTCTCACTGTTCTTCTATTTTAATTAAAGGAGGCTTTATTAGCATGGAAAATGGAGGGACTTACATTACCAGCGTCTTTAACTGTTTCCCACCTTGTCCATTGAGTCTACTGAATTAGTACCGCTAGGAGTTTTTCTTGGCCACATGACCTGAGCAGGAAAAACTCCAGCGTCTGAATGGAGTGACCCTATACCCTAACTATGCTATTTTTTCTACTAGTACATACAGTTGCTTCCATTTGAACCACTGGGAAACAGCGGCAAGTCTTACCGAGTGGACCACCCTGGCTAAATAAAGACATGAAATTAGTGAAGGTAAATGCATTGCTTCCATTTGAACCAAGTTTATCAGACTGAGCTGTGTGGTGAATATAGAACTGTTCCATATCCAGCAGCAGCACGGCCTGTCTGAGTGGTGAGTTACCTCCAAGGCTGGTCTGAGTGGTGAGTTACCTCCAAGGCTGGTCTGAGTGGTGAGTTACCTCCAAGGCTGGTCTATAAGTGGTGAGTTACCTCCAAGGTCTGTCTATAAGTGGTGAGTTACCTCCAAGGCTGGTCTGAGTGGTGAGTTACCTCCAAGGTTGGTCTATAAGTGGTGAGTTACCTCCAAGGTCTGTCTATAAGTGGTGAGTTACCTCCAAGGTCTGTCTATAAGTGGCGAGTTACCTCCAAGGTCTGTCTATAAGTGGTGAGTTACCTCCAAGGTTGGTCTATAAGTGGCGAGTTACCTCCAAGGTCTGTCTATAAGTGGTGAGTTACCTCCAAGGTCTGTCTGAGTGGTGAGTTACCTCCAAGGCTGGTCTATAAGTGGCGAGTTACCTCCAAGGTTGGTCTATAAGTGGTGAGTTACCTCCAAGGTCTGTCTATAAGTGGTGAGTTACCTCCAAGGTCTGTCTGAGTGGTGAGTTACCTCCAAGGTTGGTCTATAAGTGGTGAGTTACCTCCAAGGTCTGTCTGAGTGGTGAGTTACCTCCAAGGCTGGTCTGAGTGGTGAGTTACCTCCAAGGTTGGTCTATAAGTGGTGAGTTACCTCCAAGGCTGGTCTATAAGTGGTGAGTTACCTCCAAGGTCTGTCTGAGTGGTGAGTTACCTCCAAGGTTGGTCTATAAGTGGTGAGTTACCTCCAAGGCTGGTCTATAAGTGGTGAGTTACCTCCAAGGTTGGTCTATAAGTGGTGAGTTACCTCCAAGGCTGGTCTATAAGTGGTGAGTTACCTCCAAGGTCTGTCTGAGTGGTGAGTTACCTCCACGGTTGGTCTATAAGTGGTGAGTTACCTCCAAGGCTGGTCTATAAGTGGCGAGTTACCTCCAAGGTCTGTCTATAAGTGGTGAGTTACCTCCAAGGTCTGTCTATAAGTGGTGAGTTACCTCCAAGGTTGGTCTATAAGTGGCGAGTTACCTCCAAGGTCTGTCTATAAGTGGTGAGTTACCTCCAAGGTCTGTCTGAGTGGTGAGTTACCTCCAAGGTCTGTCTGAGTGGTGAGTTACCTCCAAGGCTGGTCTGAGTGGCGAGTTACCTCCAAGGCTGGTCTATAAGTGGCGAGTTACCTCCAAGGTCTGTCTGAGTGGTGAGTTACCTCCAAGGCTGGTCTATAAGTGGCGATTTACCTCCAAGGCTGGTCTGAGTGGTGAGTTACCTCCAAGGTCTGTCTGAGTGGTGAGTTACCTCCAAGGCTGGTCTATAAGTGGCGAGTTACCTCCAAGGTCTGTCTGAGTGGTGAGTTACCTTGAAGGTTGTCTATAAGTGGTGAGTTACCTCCAAGGTCTGTCTATAAGTGGTGAGTTACCTCCAAGGTTGGTCTATAAGTGGTGAGTTACCTCCAAGGTCTGTCTATAAGTGGTGAGTTACCTCCAAGGTCTGTCTATAAGTGGTGAGTTACCTCCAAGGTTGGTCTATAAGTGGTGAGTTACCTCCAAGGTCTGTCTATAAGTGGTGAGTTACCTCCAAGCTATGTCTATAAGTGGTGAGTTACCTCCAAGGTTGGTCTATAAGTGGTGAGTTACCTCCAAGGCTGGTCTGAGTGGTGAGTTACCTCCAAGGTCTGTCTGAGTGGTGAGTTACCTTGAAGGTTGTCTATAAGTGGTGAGTTACCTCCAAGGTCTGTCTATAAGTGGTGAGTTACCTCCAAGGCTGGTCTATAAGTGGCGAGTTACCTCCAAGGTCTGTCTGAGTGGTGAGTTACCTCCAAGGTTGGTCTATAAGTGGTGAGTTACCTCCAAGGCCTGTCTGAGTGGTGAGTTACCTCCAAGGTTGTCTATAAGTGGTGAGTTACCTCCAAGGTCTGTCTATAAGTGGTGAGTTACCTCCAAGGCTGGTCTATAAGTGGCGAGTTACCTCCAAGGTCTGTCTGAGTGGTGAGTTACCTCCAAGGCTGGTCTGAGTGGTGAGTTACCTCCAAGGTCTGTCTGAGTGGTGAGTTACCTTGAAGGTTGTCTATAAGTGGTGAGTTACCTCCAAGGTCTGTCTATAAGTGGTGAGTTACCTCCAAGGTCTGTCTGAGTGGTGAGTTACCTCCAAGGCTGGTCTGAGTGGTGAGTTACCTCCAAGGTCTGTCTATAAGTGGTGAGTTACCTCGAAGGTTGGTCTATAAGTGGTGAGTTACCTCGAAGGTTGGTCTATAAGTGGTGTGTTACCTTGAAGGTTGGTCTATAAGTGGTATGTTACCTTGAAGGTTGGTCTATAAGTGGTGTGTTACCTTGAAGGTTGTCTACAAGTGGTATATTACCTTGAAGGTTGGTCTACAAGTGGTGTGTTACCTTGAAGGCTGGTCTATAAGTGGTGAGTTACCTTGAAGGTTGGTCTATAAGTGGTGTGTTACCTTGAAGGCTGGTCTATAAGTGGTGAGTTACCTTGAAGGTTGGTCTATAAGTGGTGAGTTACCTTGAAGGTTGGTCTATAAGTGGTATGTTACCTTGAAGGTTGTCTATAAGTGGTATGTTACCTTGAAGGTTGTCTATAAGTGGTGAGTTACCTCCAAGGTCTGTCTGAGTGGTGAGTTACCTCCAAGGTTGGTCTATAAGTGGTGAGTTACCTCCAAGGTTGGTCTATAAGTGGCGAGTTACCTCCAAGGCTGGTCTATAAGTGGCGAGTTACCTCCAAGGTCTGTCTATAAGTGGTATATGTTACCTTGAAGGTTGTCTATAAGTGGTGAGTTACCTCCAAGGTCTGTCTGAGTGGTGAGTTACCTCCAAGGTCTGTCTGAGTGGTGAGTTACCTCCAAGGTCTGTCTATAAGTGGTGAGTTACCTCGAAGGTTGGTCTATAAGTGGTGAGTTACCTCCAAGGTCTGTCTGAGTGGTGAGTTACCTCCAAGGTCTGTCTATAAGTGGTGAGTTACCTCGAAGGTTGGTCTATAAGTGGTGAGTTACCTCGAAGGTTGGTCTATAAGTGGTGTGTTACCTTGAAGGTTGGTCTATAAGTGGTATGTTACCTTGAAGGTTGGTCTATAAGTGGTGTGTTACCTTGAAGGTTGTCTACAAGTGGTATATTACCTTGAAGGTTGGTCTACAAGTGGTGTGTTACCTTGAAGGCTGGTCTATAAGTGGTGAGTTACCTTGAAGGTTGGTCTATAAGTGGTGAGTTACCTTGAAGGTTGGTCTATAAGTGGTATGTTACCTTGAAGGTTGTCTATAAGTGGTATGTTACCTTGAAGGTTGTCTATAAGTGGTGAGTTACCTCCAAGGTCTGTCTGAGTGGTGAGTTACCTCCAAGGCTGGTCTATAAGTGGCGAGTTACCTCCAAGGCTGGTCTATAAGTGGCGAGTTACCTCCAAGGTCTGTCTATAAGTGGTATATGTTACCTTGAAGGTTGTCTATAAGTGGCGAGTTACCTCCAAGGTCTGTCTATAAGTGGTGAGTTACCTCCAAGGTCTGTCTGAGTGGTGAGTTACCTCCAAGGTCTGTCTGAGTGGTGAGTTACCTCCAAGGTCTGTCTATAAGTGGTGAGTTACCTCCAAGGTCTGTCTATAAGTGGTGAGTTACCTCCAAGGTTGGTCTATAAGTGGTGAGTTACCTCCAAGGTTGGTCTATAAGTGGTGAGTTACCTCCAAGGTCTGTCTATAAGTGGCGAGTTACCTCCAAGGTTGGTCTATAAGTGGTGAGTTACCTCCAAGGTCTGTCTGAGTGGTGAGTTACCTCCAAGGTCTGTCTGAGTGGTGAGTTACCTCCAAGGTTGGTCTATAAGTGGTGTGTTACCTTGAAGGTTGGTCTATAAGTGGTATGTTACCTTGAAGGTTGGTCTATAAGTGGTGTGTTACCTTGAAGGTTGTCTACAAGTGGTATATTACCTTGAAGGTTGGTCTACAAGTGGTGTGTTACCTTGAAGGCTGGTCTATAAGTGGTGAGTTACCTTGAAGGTTGGTCTATAAGTGGTGTGTTACCTTGAAGGCTGGTCTATAAGTGGTGAGTTACCTTGAAGGTTGGTCTATAAGTGGTGAGTTACCTTGAAGGTTGGTCTATAAGTGGTATGTTACCTTGAAGGTTGTCTATAAGTGGTATGTTACCTTGAAGGTTGGTCTACAAGTGGTGTGTTACCTTGAAGGCTGGTCTATAAGTGGTGAGTTACCTTGAAGGTTGGTCTATAAGTGGTGAGTTACCTTGAAGGTTGGTCTATAAGTGGTGTGTTACCTTGAAGGTTGTCTACAAGTGGTATGTTACCTTGAAGGTTGGTCTACAAGTGGTGTGTTACCTTGAAGGCTGGTCTATAAGTGGTGAGTTACCTTGAAGGTCTATAAGTGGTGAGTTACCTTGAAGGCTGGTCTATAAGTGGTGAGTTACCTTGAAGGTTGGTCTATAAGTGGTGAGTTACCTTGAAGGTCTATAAGTGGTGAGTTACCTTGAAGGTCTATAAGTGGTATGTTACCTTGAAGGTTGGTCTATAAGTGGTATGTTACCTTGAAGGTTGGTCTATAAGTGGTGAGTTACCTTGAAGGTTGGTCTATAAGTGGTGTGTTACCTTGAAGGCTGGTCTATAAGTGGTGAGTTACCTTGAAGGTTGGTCTATAAGTGGTGAGTTACCTTGAAGGTTGGTCTATAAGTGGTGAGTTACCTTGAAGGTTGGTCTATAAGTGGTATGTTACCTTGAAGGTTGGTCTATAAGTGGTATGTTACCTTGAAGGTTGGTCTATAAGTGGTGAGTTACCTTGAAGGTTGGTCTATAAGTGGTATGTTACCTTGAAGGCTGGTCTATAAGTGGTGAGTTACCTTGAAGGTTGGTCTATAAGTGGTATGTTACCTTGAAGGTTGGTCTATAAGTGGTATGTTACCTTGAAGGTTGGTCTATAAGTGGTGAGTTACCTTGAAGGTTGGTCTATAAGTGGTATGTTACCTTGAAGGCTGGTCTATAAGTGGTGAGTTACCTTGAAGGTTGGTCTATAAGTGGTGAGTTACCTTGAAGGTTGGTCTATAAGTGGTATGTTACCTTGAAGGTTGGTCTATAAGTGGTATGTTACCTTGAAGGTTGGTCTATAAGTGGTGAGTTACCTTGAAGGTTGGTCTATAAGTGGTATGTTACCTTGAAGGCTGGTCTATAAGTGGTGAGTTACCTTGAAGGTTGGTCTATAAGTGGTGAGTTACCTTGAAGGTTGGTCTATAAGTGGTGAGTTACCTTGAAGGCTGGTCTATAAGTGGTGAGTTACCTTGAAGGTTGGTCTATAAGTGGTATGTTACCTTGAAGGTTGGTCTATAAGTGGTGAGTTACCTTGAAGGTTGGTCTATAAGTGGTGAGTTACCTTGAAGGTTGGTCTATAAGTGGTATGTTACCTTGAAGGCTGGTCTATAAGTGGTGAGTTACCTTGAAGGTTGGTCTATAAGTGGTATGTTACCTTGAAGGCTGGTCTATAAGTGGTATGTTACCTTGAAGGCGATTTTCTGTCCCACCTGAGGGGGAGCAGCTAGGAGGGGCATCTCACTGTAGTCCCTCCTGGTGACACTCTCTGATGGGTTCTACAACACACACACACCTAGAAATATCATACCTCCCACATCTTCATTCCAGCAGCAACATAAGTAGGTTACAGAATGCCACAGGGTTGGGGTCAAGTCCATTTCAATTTAGTCAATTCAAGAAGTAAACAGAAATTCCAATTCCAGTTCTGTGCTTTTCAATGAGAAAGAAAATGCTATCTAAATTACTTGAATTGACCAACCCTGGAATACCGTCTAGCAGTCAGTTGACTTACCTGGAACACCACAGAGTTGTTAATCAGGGAGTCGTTCTGGTATGAAGGCAGCACCACAGTGTTGTTAATCAGGGAGTCATTCTGGTACGATGGTAGCTGCTGATGATTATTCTGCTGTCGCTGTCCACCTTCATAGTTGAAATAAAACCCTGCATGATCTCCTCCTGCCCCTCTATCTTCTCCTCTCCCTCCTCTACCCCCACCACGAGGACCCCTGTCCCACTCCCCACCTCTACCCCCCCTGCCTCCACCTCCAGCACCACCCCAACCCTGGCCTCGATCCCCTCTACCCCAACCCCTATCCCAACCCCCACCCCTCTCTGCACTCCTAGGGCTTCCCCTGCCTCGGCCTCTCCAGGTGGGGTCTGCTGCCATAGCAGGGACCGTCCCCATCCCCAGGCCTGGCCGTTTGATAACCAGCTGAATCTCCTCCTCCTCACTACTACTACCACCACTAGAGTCTGAGCTCTCAGGCCTCCTGTGGGCCTTCTGTGCTGCTGGGGCCGAGCCTGGCCCTGGAGCTTTAGCTCTCTGGCCAGGGGATACAGAGTTAATGGGACCTGAGGAAGGGAGGCTGGGTCTGGGCTCGGAGGGGGTGGTTTTGTCCCTAGGACCAGCGTCGGAGCCTGTGGTAGTAGGAGGAGTGGCAGCAGGCTTGGATAGAGGAGTTTGGTTTTTAACCGGAGGTTTGCCTGTGGTGGCTTTGCTAGAGGCATCGTCATCCGATGAGTCTGAGTCCGAATCGGATGACGAGGGAGGTGGGCGTGGTTTCTTATTGGGGGTTGGGGGTTTGACTATAGGGGTGACTTTTGGGGTGGCTTTAGATGCGACGGGGTGTGTAGAGGTAGCAGAGGGTGATTTGGGGGGTCGTTTCTGTGTGGGGTTTTTACTTGGGGCTTCCTCCTCACTACTGCTGCCACTGGAATCAGAACATGAGTCTGTTTCCCCATTCTGGGTCTTTGCTGTGGCTTTACCGTTAACAGATACTGCTGTGGCAGCTGGAGCCTTCTTGGTGTTTTTGTCCCCTTTGGCTATGGTGGGAGAGGGTCCTGTGGACGAGGTGGGAGAGGGTCCTGTGGACGAGGTGGGAGAGGGTCCTGTGGATGAGGCAGTGGTTTTGGTCACCATCTTCTCCTCTTTTTTCTTCTTCTGTTTCTTCTTGTCTTCTTTGCTCCTCTCTTCAACCGCAGCCTGGTTGGAATCGGCCTCCTGACTCTCCTCGTTCTGTCTCTTCTTCTTCTTCTTTTTCCACTCTTCACTCACTTGGTTCTGTGTGGGCTCCTCCTCCTCCGCATCTCTCCTCCTCTTCTTCTTGGAGTTGACAGCAGATGTGTTGGACGGACTTCCATTCAAACGGGTTAGGATGTCCACCTTCACTCTGTCAAACAACACAACACGGAGGGTTGGAACGGTAGATATTCTCAAAGTACTAGGGTGTGTGTGTGTGAAAACAGATATTGGCCTAGGCTAAGACCAGGCTTGGAGTGCAATCCCTCCATTGTTTTGTAGCTAGCCTATGTAGCTAGCTAGCTAGGCTGTATAACCAACCCATAGAAATATAATGAACCAACCACGTGGGTGAGATCACCTGACTGAGATCCTAATTAAAGTTTCAGCGCCATTAGCTCTGGTCCAAGGCGTTAGCGGAGGTTTAGAGCTAAGCGTGGATCAGACTGGATAAAAACATGTGTGGCTAGGGTGTGTGACGCACCTGATGCTGTCGTTGTCTCGGACTACGTAGATCCTCTCTGTATGCGGCAGGTAGCAGTCTTCAATGAATAGACTCAAAATGCTCCTGCGACTGAAGTCGAACTTCTCCCTGATTATGCTGGCCAAGTCTGCTACCACACGGCATTTGTTCAAATCAACGAGCACCCAGCACATGCGACAGTCGGATACCGAAGGCGGCGGGTAATCAAAATACAATCGCACCCGTATCGTATTGGAGGCTGCCATTGCTGCTGTGTGGAAGGAAATCTCTCTCACGCGCTGTTCAGAAAACTATTTGCCTGCCTTTTTAAGAATTGACTCGTGTTTAGTTACTGCCACCTATTGGTGCGGAAGGGAATTTTCCCAGTCGGAGCTCGTTTTTCCCCCGAGTTGTCTTGAATGCATTGAAGTCTGATATTTCTGAGTTCCCAGTTGTTTTGAACAGTGAAATGCTTACTTACAGCCCTTTACCAACAGTGCATTTATTTTTAATAAAAAAGTAAAATAAAACAACAACAAAAAAGTGTTGAGAAAAAAAGAGCAGAAGTAAAATAAAATAACAGTAGGGAGGCTAACAAGTGGGGAGAACAAGTATTTGATACACTGCCGATTTTGCAGGTTTTCCTACTTACAAAGCATGTAGAGGTCTGTAATTTTTATCATAGGTACACTTCAACTGTGAGAGACGGAATCTAAAACAAAAATCCAGAAAATCACATTGTATGATTTTTAAGTAATTACCGGTAATTTGCATTTTATTGCATGACATAAGTATTTGATCACCTACCAACCAGTAACAATTCCGGCTCTCACAGACCTGTTAGTTTTTCTTTAAGAAGCCCTCCTGTTCTCCACTCATTACCTGTATTAACTGCACCTGTTTGAACTCGTTACCTGTATAAAAGACACCTGTCCACACACTCAATCAAACAGACTCCAACCTCTCCACAACGGCCAAGACCAGAGAGCTGTGTAAGGACATCAGGGATAAAATTGTAGACCTGCACAAGGCTGGGATGGGCTACAGGACAATAGGCAAGCAGCTTGGTGAGAAGGCAACAACTGTTGGCGCAATTATTAGAAAATTGAAGAAGTTCAAGATGACGGTCAGTCACCCTCGGTCTGGGGCTCCATGCAAGATCTCACCTCGTGGGGCATCAATGATCATGAGGAAGGTGAGAGATCAGCCCAGAACTACACGGCAGGACCTGGTCAATGACCTGAAGAGAGCTGGGACCACAGTCTCAAAGAAAACCATTAGTAACACACTACGCCGTCATGGATTAAAATCCTGCAGCGCACGCAAGGTCCCCCTGCTCAAGCTTCCGTCTCTCACAGTTGAAGTGTACCTATGATAAAAATTACAGACCTCTACATGCTTTGTAAGTAGGAAAACCTGCAAAATCGGCAGTGTATCAAATACTTGTTCTCCCCACTGTATCAACGAATTGGCGAGGGCACTAGAACAGTCTGCAGCACCCGGCCTCACCCTACTAGAATCTGAAGTCAAATGTCTACTGTTTGGTGATGATCTGGTTATTCTGTCCCCAACCAAGGAGGGCCTACAGCAGCACCTAGATCTTCTGCACAGATTCTGTCAGACTTGGGCCCTGACAGTAAATCTCAGTAAGACAAAAATAATGGTGTTCCAAAAAAGGTCCAGTTGCCAGGACCACAAATACAATCTAGACACCGTTGCCCTAGAGCACACAAAAAACTATACATACCTCAGCCTAAACATCAGCGCCACAGGTAACTTCCACAAAGCTGTGAACGATCTGAGAGACAAGGCAAGAAGGGCCTTCTATGCCACCAAAAGGAACATAAATTCAACATACCAATTAGGATCTGGTTAAAAATACTTGAATCAGTTATAGAACCCATTGCCCTTAATGGTTGTGAGGTCTGGGGTCCTCTCACCAACCAATAATTCACAAAATGGGACAAACGCCGAATTGAGACTCTGCATGCAGAATTCTGCAAAAATATCCTCAGTGTACAATGTAAAACACCAAATAATGCATGCAGAGCAGAATTAGGCCCATACCCGCTAATTATCAAAATCCAGAAAAGAGCCGTTAAATTCTACAACCACCTAAAAGGAAGCGATTCCCAAACCTTCCATAACAAAGCCATTACCTACAGAGAGATGAACCTGGAGAAGAGTCCCTTAAGCAAGCTGGTCCTGGGGCTCTGTTCACAAACAGAAACAGACCCCACAGAGCCCCAGGACAGCATCACAATTAGACCCAACCAAATCATGAGAAAACAAAAAGATAATTACTTGACACATTGGAAAGAATTTACAAAAAAACTGAGCAAACTATTTGAAATGTCTTTATTATTTTGGAACTTTTGTGAGTGTAATGTTTACTGTTAATTTTTTATTGTTTATTTCACTTTTGTTTATTATCTACTTCACTTGCTTTGGCAATGTAAACATATGTTTCCCATTCCAATAAAGCCCTTGAATTGAATTGAATTGAATTGAGAGAGAGAGAGAGAGAGAGAGAGAGATAGTTCACTTACCTTGTATTCGTTGTGGCCTTATATTTCTGCAGGAGGTCAAACGAGATAATCAAAATCAATCAATCAATACGTACCAGTCAATCAATCAAACCCACAGATCATGTGAACTTGGAGAGAGCAGTCTTGACTCCTGACCTGAAGGAATGAGATGTCATCTCGTCCCGGCTCCCGCTCCAGGGTTTGGATCCCATCAGTGAGTCCGAGTGTTTCTGTCCATCTCCTCTATCTTCTCTCGAATCCCCGTCATCTTCTGCTCAACCTCGTCCTTCAGGGCAGCGATCCTGACTGCATCCTCCTCGCTCAGGAACTGATGCAGCTTCTCAAACTCACCCATTATCTGCTGTGCAGTGTTCTGGGCCTGGCTCTGGAGACAGGGAGGAAACTGTTACCGACTTAAATGCCATAATAAAGCTACATAATTAATAAGTAAGCTACATAGAAAGCACTTATCTCACCACTACCACGAGGAATACTGACCAGGGCTTGGGGTCAGGAAGGGTACCTTCTAAGTCTTGTTGTGCATTAAGACAGGTCCCCAGCTTCCTCCATAGACTATTCAGGGCAGTCGCCAGTTCCTCCTGAAAATATAAATATTTATGTCAGTGGAGAGAGAGACTGTTTAACATTAACTAGCCACACTGAAACTGACAGTACAATGAAAAGTAGAGCTGTATGTTATGGTCGAGCCAGTGAATGTCTTTATGACCTGTATGTTATGGTAGAGCCAGTGAATGTCTTTATGACCTGTATGTTATGGTAGAGCCAGTGAATGTCTTTATGACCTGTATGTTATGGTAGAGCCAGTGAATGTCTTTATGACCTGTATGTTATGGTAGAGCCAGTGAATGTCTTTATGACCTGTATGTTATGGTAGAGCCAGTGAATGTCTTTATGACCTGTATGTTATGGTAGAGCCAGTGAATGTCTTTATGACCTGTATGTTATGGTAGAGCCAGTGAATGTCTTTATGACCTGTATGTTATGGTAGAGCCAGTGAATGTCTTCATGACCTGTATGTTATGGTAGAGCCAGTGAATGTCTTTATGACCTGTATGTTATGGTAGAGCCAGTGAATGTCTTCATGACCTGTATGTTATGGTAGAGCCAGTGAATGTCTTTATGACCTGTATGTTATGGTACAGCCAGTGAATGTCTTTATGACCTGTATGTTATGGTAGAGCCAGTGAATGTCTTTATGACCTGTATGTTATGGTAGAGCCAGTGAATGTCTTCATGACCTGTATGTTATGGTAGAGCCAGTGAATGTCTTTATGACCTGTATGTTATGGTAGAGCCAGTGAATGTCTTTATGACCTGTATGTTATGGTAGAGCCAGTGAATGTCTGTATGACCTGTATGTTATGGTAGAGCCAGTGAATGTCTTTATGACCTGTATGTTATGGTAGAGCCAGTGAATGTCTTTATGACCTGTATGTTATGGTAGAGCCAGTGAATGTCTTCATGCTACTGTACCTTGTACTAGGGATGTCAAACGTTCAGTCTGCTGCACAGACCCTCTGGACACTCAAGTTTAGAGCGCCGGCTTTAAATTGTGCTTTGGAGCATTTTTAAAGTCTCTCCATTGGTGACGCAACAGGTTGACTCGCAACCCGCAGTCCCCATGGTTATATCCGCGGGCGGGCGGGTTTAGGGTCATCAAATATTGTGTTCAATTCAATAAGAGAAAAGCTGCGAAATGGAGAGTTGAATATAAAGAGGAGGGCCAGAAAAGTCATGTTTGGGAAAGATTTGGTGAAGTGGTAAAAGAGGATGATAGCAGTGCCGGCTATGTTATGTGTGATGATTGTGAGGCTCTATACACATTCCACAGTCACAGGAGGCTGCAGGTCTACAACCTCTCACATAGCCTAAATATTAACTCCTGCTGAATTAAGCATTTGTTTCAGAAAATTGATACACCAAATGTAGGCTACATTTTTATTTGGAAACGGGAGTGGAGATATGATTTCTTTCTATTTATAAAAGCTGATAGTATTTCAACCATATCAAATATGCATCCAAGCCGAAATGAAATCAGAAACATGTTGGGTCGTTTTCACAGCTTTCTATTTTATTATCAGGTAAAAACGACTGAATGTGCCCCAAAAACGTGCTATGATTAATTGATTTCGATGATAGTCAAATCGTGAAAATATGTTTGTCCTGGTTACTTGTACTCTTGTGGAAATGGGGTCGCAGTCGTGTTTTTGGTGGTCTGACAAACAACACATATAGGTTTCTTGTCCTCCAGACAGAAGAGCCTGCTCCTTGTGAAGACTACAGACGACCTCAGAGCCAGATATGGCCTTCCTTCTCTCTAGTAGGAAGGTCTCGCTCAGGTTCTTGAGAGCCAGGTTACAGAAGGGTTCACCCGCTATTGAAGACCTTTTGCTGCCAACGGGACACTCCCGACCTTGCCTATGACTCCAGCTTTCTTCCACACAGGCTTTGCAGAAACTGTGGCTACACACCAGGACAACAGGATCTTTGAAGATGTCGAAGCAAACTGGACAGGTGAGGTCGTCTTCGGGGACAGATCTCTGGACGCCGTTTTTAGTAAACTAGTGTGCTGACTCGTCTGTCCTCTGTAGCTACGGCAACTATGGACTTAGTTACTTCCTTTCTTATATATTCTTTAACAATCTGGTTATTCCCCAAACTGTAATGTGAAGTTGCTGTTTGCCTTCCTTGTTTTGGATTGTTTCAAACGTTGCGACTTCCCGGTCTGTTTAAAAAACAAACGCTCTGACTAGAAGCCGTAGCCGGATGTTGAAGAATTTAAAAACGTTAGAGTTTAATGGCTGTGATAGGAGAAAATTGAGGATGGATCAACAACATTGTAGTTACTCCACAATACTAAGCTAAATGACAGAGTGAAAAGAAGGAAGCCTGTACAGAATACAAATATTCCAAAACATCCTGTTTGCAATAAGGCATTAAAGTAAAACTGCAAAGAAATAGATGACAGATCTCATTCCTTCAGGTCACGAGTCAAGACTGCTGACTGACTGCTCAAGACTGCTGACTCTTCACATGATTTGGGGGATTTATTGATTGATTAATTAATTTGATTCCCTCTTGACCTCCGGCAGAAGTATAAGACCATGACTGCGTTCTTATGACTTGATAAATACATTTATTTTTCTTGGTCAATCTTCTGTTTATACCTCTCCCGTGTTCCGTGTCTTTTAATTTGGAAAATTCACAGGACATTTTGCCCTGGACTTTTATTTTGACACAATTCAAGGTGGAGGGTGGGCGTGGCTAGCTCCACAATGCTCATTGATTGGCTCTAAAGGCCTATTTTCCATGTTCTGGTCAGCTGAGGATTAGGTAAATCATGTGACTAAAGTCTGACATGTGACTAAAGTCTGACATGTGACTAAAGTCTGACATGTGACTAAAGTCTGACATGAGACGATAGTGTGACATGAGACGATAGTGTGAAGAGAAGTGTCGCTTTGTGAAGTTCTTGTGAACAAGTCGGGATGATGGGGCTGACAAAAACACGCTCTTGCAGCGTTGTGTTGCTGCTTATCGGGGCAATTGATACAGGTAAGTAGTTAGCTATGTGAAGTGATTGTGTCCGATATATCGGTGTTTCAATAACTGTTAAATTCCAATTTGAATACTAACTGCGCCGACATCCAAGCATGCTTGAAATCACGACGGTGACTCCAGAGTTTAGTCCGCTAAGTACGGTGACTCAGACTCCAGCAATCAAATTGGTCAAATCCACACATTTGCTTTGCTTGTTCGGGTTTCATGTCTGCGAATCTTGCTTCCTGATAAATGTGAAAGCAAAAGTTGGCTAACTACAATGTTGACGTTTTCCTGCGATCAGAAACCCCCCATAGCGCTATTCCACAACATCTGCTGCAAGCAGTCAGGGGTGGGGGATTTTGTCATTGGACTGCATTTAAGACCAATCGCAGAATTTTTAATAACGCCGTTTCAATGTCTCCAAATCTCAACTCTTGTATGCAGCGTTCTCGAATCCCTTACAATCTAAAGAATCCTGGGGCTATGTTGACGTGCGCGAGGGGGCACATATGTTCTGGTGGCTCTACAACGCTGACAGCCCGTCCGCCAGCTACTCCCAGCTGCCTCTGGTGATGTGGCTGCAGGTGAGGAACCTTACACTACTCTCTTACCTATCTACAAGTGGGTAACCTTACACCACAGGAGGTTGGTGGCACCTTAATTGGGGAGGGCAGGCTAATGATGACGATAACTCCATAACTCCTTTCTGGCCATTATTATGAGCCGTCCTCCCGTCAGCAGCCTCCTGTGCCAAACACTATAACACTGTCTTACCTAATCTAGGATGGATAGATAGATAGATAGATAGATAGATGGATGGATGCTGATGTATCTTGACTCTTACAGGGGGAGGAAGGGATGGATAGATGATGCATCTCTAATAATGGTATGTGTCTCTCCATTCCAGGGCGGCCCGGGAGGATCAGGCTGTGGCTTTGGGAACTTTGAAGAGATCGGACCCCTGGATAGAGACCTTGGGCCTAGGAAAACCTCCTGGGTAAACCTCACACACACACACACGGCTCATCAATGAAAACTGGATGTCAGTGTTTAAGGTGTGTGTGTTTGTTTTGCCCCTGCAGGTCCAGTACTCGAGTGTATTGTTTGTTGATAACCCGGTAGGAACAGGCTTCAGCTACACGGACACAGACAAGGCCTTCGCTACTGACGTGGCTACTGTCGCCTCCGACATGCTGGTGCTGCTCAAACACTTCTTCGACAAGAAGGAAGAGTTCCAGGTGGGTTCAGCTTCACACAGGTTGGATCACCAGAAGTGAGTTCAGAATGGTGTTCAACTTTTAATTCAGTGGAAACGATAGTGTACTGAACGACCAGTTGAAGAACGGTGTGATTTATGGTGGCACAGAGGGAGATTGTGAATGGCAGGGGTTAAAGTTCTCGTCACTGCAACGGATTTCCTTCATATGGATGATGCGGGAGGTTTTGAGTAAAAACAAAATATAATAAAACAAATTGGGGATGGGGGGGGATTAATTTCCAGGCAGACTACCAACTTTTATTTCCTCACGTGTTTTGCGCTGTGGTTGCCAGGCGAGCTCGCTCATTCCACCCACACTGCCACTCAGCCAGGCAGGTACAGAACTGACTGGTTAGGTGCTGCCAAACGTGACATCAATAGCTAAAATGCCAGGCAAATGTAGATTAAATTGTTTGTGCGTATTGAACAACTTTTATTTCAGCTCATGAAACATGGGACCAACACTTTACATGTTGCGTTTTATATTTTTGTTCAGTATAGTTGACCCACCTTTTTTTTCACCACTACATCACTGGACCCAACCAACACAAACTGTGTAAGGAGCCAAAAATGTGTCAGACTTTGACATTGTGAGCATGAGAGAATTGGCCCTGAAGAGACCCATGAAGGGGGAAAGACTCTGCGCTGACGCCACTTTTTTACATGTGACTTCTTCTCTGCAACAACCTCCAGAGCTTTTTTTGCCAATCGCCTCATTCACAGGTCGCCCGCGATATTCCGCTTTATCAAGCGTCAGCCTTGCTCCTGCCATTCTGATGGCCGTTCACATACCGTTTTCCTCACACAGCCAACCCCTCTTTCACCCGACTGGCACACTAAAGCTGCCAGTCAGAAGCAAGATGCTTTTTCGTAGTAACACAGTCATTAAGCTGGAATTGTGTAGTAATGCAAATAGGAAATGTTATTCACCAGTAGGCATGTCCCAAAACTCTGCTCATCACTACTGAAATGACTAAATCATCAGTACTGACTCACCACTCATGTATTTAGTAAATAATTAGTGAAACAACGTATTATTGAGTAGAACTTGTCAGGTAGTGATGAATACTAAGTTATTTTTTCCATTAGGTTGTGGAGATATATATACTGCCATCTGGTGTCAACTAGAAACAGGTGCACTATTACAAATTGATGGTCCTTGAAAATAGATATTAGTGCTTGAAAATGTACTTGGAAAAGGTCCTTGAATTTGAATTGCCACTGTCTGTACGAACCCTGTCAAACCAACTTTGCCTCACATTGGCCAAATAATTTGTCTAACTCTTTCCACCAGCGAACACGCACGACACCCGCATCAAACCACACCCTGAAACCAATTCGCGTTTGAATTCAGTCATGGCTGCTAGCATTTCTTAAAGAACCGAATTTTAAAACGAGGCTGAATCAGGAAGTGCAGTCGCCCTTTAAATTATAGTCATGCGAAAAACATTTTTTTTCTCTTGCTTTAACCGCTGTGTATGCTGCACAAGTTTTGTGATTTCAAATGGTCACACCCATATTGATCAGGCCACACCCACCAAACGGGAGAAAACGTACCTCAAAGGCTGTTGAAGAGCAGTGCGCTCCGTTTTGGGTAAACTTGTCATTCGGTACAAACCATCACACAAATGTTTAACCAAACTGAACGCACCCCAGGAGTCTCCTTTAGGGAGGGAGGGAGGGAAGGAAGGAAGGATGTATTTAAAAGTATTGGAACACGGCACCTATGGCTCAAACTTCTCAATGCATTTAAACATTTTTTTAATTTTGTCTTCTCTAGAGTGTGCCCTTCTACATATTCTCTGAGTCCTATGGAGGGAAGATGGCTGCTGTGATCTCACTGGAACTCACTAAGGTAGGCACAAATTACGTCCCCAATGGCATCCTGTTCTCACTATATAGTGTATACGGGCCCTGGTCAAAAGTAGTGCACTGTCATGGGAATAGGGTACAAACCTACTGTCCTGTCTCTGCTGTGGGAAACCTTTTCCAGTTCTAGTACTTTGGTATGTAAGTGAATAGGAACCATGCATGGAAAAACTGGTAGATCAATGGTGTCTGACTCGGTAATGGAACAGGGTTTTCAAAACGAAAGACTTAAGGTTCACTGTCGTGTGTTGAGCAATGCATGACGTAGACAGGAACTAATGACTCGTGCTAAGTTGGGGCCTACTTCCTCAAATCTCTACCCACACTGGTCAGCACTGGTCACCATGGGTTCCTGTGTCTTTTTGGCTGTTTCTGTCTCTCTCAATTCAATATACTTTATTGACATTTGAAGTGTTATGACTTTTGGCTTGGGATATTCAAGATTTTACTGATTTTATTTACTGTAATAATTAATTGATCTGATTTTTATTAATTTGTTATCCTATCCAAATTAATCTGATACCATTTAAGGGTTGGATTGGAGATCCTTGAATTAATTATATCAGTAGTTATCATTAGCTGGGTAATATGAACCAGTCGGCAATCGTACTGCGACGCTCCAGCAGATGCTGTGGAAGGGGTGCTAGTGTTGGCCTCTGTCACCACGACCTCACCGTGCTCTTGGTAATAATGCCATAACGACTATGTGCAGATGATACAGACATAACAGTATGAATTAGCACAAGGTGATGAATACAGAGCCTAAGCATGCACGTGCTCCCATAAAAGAAATATCGGCAGCCATCCCATAATGCAATACTGTGTGCAGATAAAAAGCAAAGATCTCAGCTAACACCTGAATGTGCGAGCATTCACCACAGCATTAAGTTGCAGCATGAAACACATGAAGAACTAGTATGTAAGACATGAAGATAACAGATGCAGCAGAGATGAATTACAGAGCTAAAACATGACTAGGATGAAGTAATCACTACAATACATTTACATTACATTTTAGTCATTTAGCAGACGCACTTATCCAGAGCGACTTACAGGAGCAATTAGGGTTAAGTGCCTTGCTCAAGGGCACATCGACAGATGTTTCACCTAGTCGGCTCGGGGATTAGAACCAGCTACCTTTCGGTTACTGGCACAACGCTCTTAACCACTAAGCTACCCGCCGCCCCAATACGTACCATACAATAGCATATGTTAAGAGATATATATATATATATATTAGTCACTATGCTGTCACTAGAATAACACTACAAGACGTAAGATGGGTAGTCCCTCCCAGTCGGTCTATGTCAAATGAATGATGCGTGATAGAAACGTGGGCTCATTCGTTCAACGGGCGTGGCCTCGCCTCGAAGGAACTTGATCTGACGTCTGTTAGCTGGTCCTGTAATCTATAGGGATACTCAGAGGGCGGGCTCTAGTAGCTCTGACAGCGTGGCACGGAAACGCCCCGTTGATTCTGAGAACCCCGAAAAATTAAAGTTAATATGAGGATAAAACCTGAGATTTCCTCGTAAGTGTCCACAACATATTTTTCTTGTACAGACGTTTCATCATCTCTGACATGAAATACATAGCCTGTAGTGCGTACATTCATGTTACAGCAAAATGCCCGTTATGCTTCTTTTATGACCATAGGAGGATCAGAAGAGAAATATCACATTGCTTCAAGTTATATCAACATGTCTTTCAGTTTAATACAGTGTTTAAGAAAACGTGTTTCATTTTGCGCTATTGGCGACATTTTCTCTTTGTTACGAAAAATGGGAAGAAAAAGTCCCCGACTTTCTCTCTATCAATACACATCTCTTGGCTCTCAAGCCTGGCTGGTCGTTTCCCCAGTAACCAGATCACAAGGCGTCCTGCTGACTGACTGTCCTCTGACCTCCTCAGGCCATTCAGAGTCGTAAAGGTAGAGCTGTTTCCTTTGTCTTGTGATAGCCTTGAAAGGGGCGCCGTCAAATACAAAACTGTAAGTCTTGGCCTCACCACCACTTCATGGGCTCTCGTCACCACAAAAGTAAAACCCTTCCATTGTCAAAGTAGACGCATTACAACGATGGTCAAATATAATTATGTTATTAGTGGTAATAATATTAACAGCAATTACAATAAATAATAATAATGGGATAAAATTAGTGCTGGTACCAGTTGTAATATGACTTCTAGTAATGGCATGTTAATGACTAGTAATGACATGGCGCTCTGCTATTCTAACATATCTGTCTCTCTATAGGCTGTAGAAAAAGGAACCGTGAAATGTAACTTTGCTGGAGTGGCTCTGGGGGACTCTTGGATCTCTCCACTGGGTCAGTATTTACCTCGGAGCACAGAACATCAGAACACCCACTTAGAAGAACAGAACATCCAGTTAGAACATAAACTCATAAAACATTCAGTACACGGCTCTTTAAAAGTCAGAACACTCTTTACAACACTTTTTATTGGACCAAAAGTCTACTCTAACCCCTCTCTAACCCTTAAACACTTCAGGTTCACTGAAGACTGGTACTGTATCCCAAATTGCATCCTATTCCCTATATAGTGCACTACTTACGACAAGATCCCTATGGGGCCCTGGTCAACAGTAGTGTTCTAAAGGGAATAGGGTGCCATTTGGTACACAGCTGTTGTTCCCTGTGTGGTCACATGACTGACTGAACAAACAGGTTTACCTACCGCTGCAGTTTTCTCCTCTTGTAAAACCTTGCATCCACAGTTTCATGCATGAGGGGGGTTGTTGTACTGTTCTAACACCCCCCCTCATGCAGAGTCACCAGGGGTGTGTTCATAAGTGCACACCGTAGCAAACTGTTTTGTAACGTAAACAAGCATTTCTTTATTGGAGAAGTTCAGGTATGTCCCTCTCGGTTTCAGCCCGTTTGCTTCTGCTTGGTTCCACCCCTGGCTAGCTAACCAGTGTGTTCCCTACTGACTGTATAATCCTGGGTAGTTTCCAGTATTGTATTGCACACTGTATTGGACAAGTCCAGGTAGTCCCTCCCTTTTTCATTGGGGTTTTGTCCCATTCGGTGCCTAATGAACCGCAAACGTTCTTCTCCTCTGTTTCTCTGCAGACTCTGTTATGACCTGGGGACCTTATCTTTACACCACGGTGAGTCTCACACACACAGCCTAGTAAAATGTGTTTTCTATGTTTTTAAGTTTTTTTATTTTACAGACACATTTGCTTTGTTTTGGAAGATGTGATGGATTTTGCATTCTATGCGGTTCTTTCTGCAGACTGGGTGGTTTTAAAGTCTGGAGAATACAAAATGGAGCTGGTTTTGTAGTCCCCTGTAGCTCAGTTGGTAGAACATGGCGCTTGCAGCGCCAGGGTTGTGGGTTGGTTTCCCACGGGGGGGCCAGTATGAAAAATGTATGCACTCACTAACTGTAAGTCGCTCTGGATAAGAGCGTCTGCTAAATGACTAAAATGTAAAAATGTTTTGGTACCTAGGCATGCTGGGGATTGTAGTTTTACATTGACATTTTAGTCATTTAGCAGATGCTCTTATCAAATCAAATTTTATTTGTCACATACACGTGTTTAGCAGATGTTATTGCGGGTGTAGCGAAATGCTTGTGCTTCTAGGTCCGACAGTGTAGTAATATCTAACAATTTCACAGCATATACCCAATACACACAAAACTAGTAAGGAATGGGATTTAAGAATATATACATTTATGGACAAGCAATGACAGAGTGGCATGGACTAAGATACAGTAGAATATTATAGAATACAGTATATACATATGAGATGAGTAGTGCAAGATATGTAAACATTATTAAAGTGACTAGTGTTCCATTTCTTTAAGTGGTCAGTGATTTCAATAGGCAGCAGCAGCCTCTAATGTGCTAGTGATGGCTATTTAACAGTCTAATGGCCTTGAGATAGAAGCTGTTTTTCCATTCTCTCGGTCCCAGCTTATGTAAGTGCATACATTTTCATATTTGTTCTAACTGGTCCCCCGTGGGAATCGAACCCACAACCCTGCCGTTGCAAGTGCAACGCTCTACCAACTGAGCCACACGGGACTGTCTCCCATTGCCCTCCACTCTCCAATCCCTGTTAGATGGCTACGGCCTGGGGGGAAGTGAACAATGATGCATTTTGGGTAGTGTAGTTCTCTGACTGTGTCCCCATTGCCTCCACTCTGCAGTCCCTGGGCGCGCTTGAGTGGTAAGGCTAAAGCAATTGACTGTAGACAAGTCTGGGGAGGTGCATCTGCGACAGCCGAAAGTCGGACAGTAATGTGGTTTTCCAATCGCAAGGCTCAGATCAACATGGCAATGTTGCCATTGTTCATACAAGTTTATTTTTTTATGTTAAAATCAACAACCCCCATATCACACCCTCACAAACTGAAATCATGTGTGTAGATTGTACAATCAGTTATTGAGAGCCTCAAATATCACATTAATTTGTATACCCACTGAATACATGAATCGCGTTAAAGTTGGTTCCTGTTTCCGTCATGTCTTTGGTCACGTTCGCGTAGGTCAAACAAAAACACCCTAATGATTGGTTGACAATAGAGCCTTCCACAATGCAGGCGATGGCTGCAGGATGAAATTGGTGAAAACTTGCCTTCAAAACTTCATGACCTTTTGATCACATGATTTTGTTGTAAAGTTCATGCAGTCGACATGTAGGCGTAAGTCGATTTTTCTTAATCCCCATAATGCAACACACACACACTTTGAAAGGCAGTGATCAACGATGGTCACTGACTTGACAAAAGTGATCCGCTTGAACGCGCCCCCCTGCTAGATGACTTAAGGCCTGGGGGAGGTGAACAGTGATGCATGTTGGGTAATGTAGTTGTTCTCTGACCGTCTCCCCATTGTCCTCCATTCTTCAGTCCCTGCTAGATGACTACGGCCTGGGGGAGGTGAACAGTGCAGCGGAGGCGGTGAAGCAGGCGGTGGATCAGGGGCAGTACCTGAAGGCCACAGAGCTCTGGTCTGTCACTGAGAGTGTTGTGGAACAGGTCAGTGGTGTGTGTTGGTGTGAATCACTGAGTGTCATGGAACAGGTCAGTGGTGTGTGTTTGTGTGAATCACTGAGGGTGTCGTGGAACAGGTCAGTGGTGTGTGTTGGTGTGAATCAGGTCAGTGGTGTGTGTTGGTGTGAATCACTGAGTGTCATGGAACAGGTCAGTGGTGTGTGTTGGTGTGAATCACTGAGGGTGGTGTGTGTTTGTGTGAATGCCATGGTCATCAGAGCATCCTTTCAGCTCCTGTCTGATTTCAGAACACAAATGGAGTCAACTTCTACAACATCCTCACCCAGGAACCTGATGACAAGATGACCTCCGTGGCTGGAGAAGGATACCTCTGTAAGATGCCTTTTCAGATCAGTCTTAAACAAGAAAAAAATGGGGTGAAATGTCTTTCTAGTTATAATTAGGTTAAGGTTTATTTGAACATCCTGGTACATATATGCAGAAACATACATAAAATGTGATGTCATACAATATTTAAAACACTGGTAAAAAGTTTTGTTACAAATATATACTGTCTGTGGGAAAATGCTCCTTACTAGCCTGAAAAATACATTCCTGAGATTACACCATCACTTCCTGTTTGTTGGTGTACTTTCCGTGGTCCCTCCCACAGCCCTGCTGATGCGCCGTCACATTCGCCCCCTCCACCGCCAATCACTGAGCCAGTTGATGAACGGGCCAATCAGGAAGAAGCTGGGAATCATCCCTCAGAACGTCACCTGGGGAGGTAAGACACTGCTACTGGGTCAAAAATGGATTCATTTAAAAAGTGCTTCTTTTTTTAAAAGCTGTAATATGTCACTTTTTGGGCAACCCGACCAAATTCACATAGAAATGTGAGTTATAAATCTGTCATTCTCATTGAAAGCAAGTCTAAGAACCGGTAGATCTGTTCTATGTGTGTCATCTCTATGCTTTCCGTTTCTGAAATTTCATTTTTGTGTCTTACCTTCGGTTTTGTACACCAGCTTCAAACAGCTGAAAATACATTATTTTTGCTTAGATAAAATCTATTTCACAGTGGTTTAGATCGTACAAATGGCGGAGCGGTTTCTGCATATTGCACCTTTTAAAAATAAATGTGCCCTCCACACTCTCACACCTTTTCTCTCCTCTCTGACCTCACACTCATCTATCTCTCTCTTTTAATCTCCCTCTCCACTTCTCAATCTCTCACCCTTCTCTCTCACTTTCTCCCTCTTACCCCCGTCTCTCTCCCCCCTCTAGGTCAGGCTGATGCAGTGTTCAGCAGCATGTCAGGTGACTTCATGAAACCAGTGGTGGACGTGGTGGATCAGCTGTTGGATGCTGGGGTCAACGTCACCGTCTACAACGGACAGCTAGACCTCATAGTGGACACCATGGGTCAGTGATTCCCCTAGCTACAGTTGTTTACAGGCTGGCCACAGAATCAGCTTTCAACACTTACATCTTGTAGTGAAATCAGTTGAAGCCAAAACAGTGTAGACTGGGGAGGGTGATTGGGGGGGGGGGGGGGTCTGGACAGGGGTGAGTGGGGTGGGGGGGGGGGGTCTGGACAGGGGTGATGTGGGGTGGGGGGTCTGGACAGGGCTGATGTGGGGTGGGGGGGTCTGGACAGGGCTGATGTGGTGGGGGGGGGTCTGGACAGGGCTGATGTGGTGGGGGGGGTCTGGACAGGGGTGACGTGGTGGGGGGGGTCTGGACAGGGCTGATGTGGGTGGGGGGGGTCTGGACAGGGCTGATGTGGGGTGGGGGGGGTCTGGACAGGGCTGATGTGGGGTGGGGGAGTCTGGACAGGGCTGATGTGGGGTGGGGGGGGTCTGGACAGGGGTGATGTGGGGTGGTGGGGTCTGGACAGGGCTGATGTGGGGGGGGGTCTGGACAGGGCTGATGTGGGGTGGGGGGGGGTCTGGACAGGGGTGGTGGGGGGGGTCTGGACAGGGGTGGTGGGGGGGGTCTGGACAGGGGTGATGTGGGGTGGGTGGGGGGGTCTGGACAGGGGTGACGTGGTGGGGGGGGTCTACACGAATTAGATTAGCACTCATGGTCTTCTAAATGAAACTGTTTTTTGACAGTATGGAGCTCGATATACCAAGGAGGAGTTTAGAACAGAGGAACTCCCTCAAACTGTTATTCCACAGGCTGGGTTCCACAGGCTGGGTTCCACAGGCTGGGTTCCACACTATGCATCTGTTGCAAAATCCCTTTTTTTTTTTTTTTTTTTTTACTGGCTGTCCATTGGTCTCAAAAAAACAATGATTGATAGGCAGCTTAAACGTCTTCAGTTCAACCATTATTGGGTTAAAATACACATACATTTGTGAACAGCCATCCACATCAACCACAATCAGTATGGCGCAAATAGCTAAATGACAGAGCAGCAGTGTGATTGACATCAATGCGCTATGTAGATATCATTAATAAGTGATATCTGTAGGCTACACCACTGCTGTCATCCTTACCTCCAAGTGTTTATCCAAGTTGGCTGTATTTTTTAAATTATTTGTTTTATTTAACCAGGTAGGCCAGTTGAGAACAAGTTCTCATTTACAACTGTGACCTGGCCAAGATAAAGCAAAGCAGTGCGATAAAAACAACAACACAGAGTTACATATGGGGTAAAACAAAACATAAAGTCAAAAATACAACAGAAAATATATATACAGTGTGTGCAAATGTAGCAAGTTATGGAGGTAAGGCAATAAATAGGCCATAGTGCAAAATAATTACAATTAGTATTAACACTGGAATGATAGATGTGCAAGAGATTATGTGCAAATGAGCAAAATAAATAACAATATAGGGATGAGGTAGTTGGGTGGGCTAATTTCAGAATGGCTGTGTACAGGTGCAGTGATCGGTAAGCTGCTCTGACAACTGATGCTTAAAGTTAGTGAGGGAGATAAGAGTCTCCAGCTTCAGAGATTTTTGCAGTTTATTCCAGTCATTGGCAGCAGAGAACTGGAAGGAATGATAATATGATCTTTGGATGCCGACAGCAGTCGCACCATTGGAAGACATAGCTTGGACTGTAGCCTACAAAAGCCTATTCCTGCTCTTTTCTCGAGATCCATCAAACACATTTGGTGTGTCATCATAGTGGTCTCTGATTGGTGGTCATCATTTGGTGTGTCATCATAGTGGTCTCTGATTGGTGGTCATCATTTGGTGTGTCATCATAGTGGTCTCTGACTGGTGGTCATCATAGAGGTCTCTGATTGGTGGTCATCATTTGGTGTGTCATCATAGAGGTCTCTGATTGGTGGTCATCATTTGGTGTGTCATCATAGAGGTCTCTGATTGGTGGTCATCATAGTGGTCTCTGATTGGTGGTCATCATAGAGGTCTCTGATTGGTGGTCATCATTTGGTGTGTCATCATAGAGGTCTCTGATTGGTGGTCATCATTTGGTGTGTCATCATAGAGGTCTCTGATTGGTGGTCATCATTTGGTGTGTCATCATAGAGGTCTCTGATTGGTGGTCATCATAGTGGTCTCTGATTGGTGGTCATCATAGAGGTCTCTGATTGGTGGTCATCATTTGGTGTGTCATCATAGAGGTCTCTGATTGGTGGTCAGACTCACTCAGGTGGAACAAACTTAAACTTGTGCCTTTTTTCAATGTTGAGAAAACAGAAAGGTGTCAAACATCCTTTCTGAAAGTCCTCCAATAAGATCTAGTGTTTCTATCTGTAATCTGATTACAATATTTTAGCTCGGAACGGATTAGTTAGTTTTTTTCAAAGTCCGTTATATTTCATCCGTTACTCCCCAACCCTGGCTATAGTGCAGTCAACCATTTACCAATATTACCATTCATATATTGACTATTGGTCCCTGATAGACATTCATACATGAGGATTGTTGATTGGATACAGATTACCAATTGATTACTCATCACTGATTGTCCAATCACAGGTCAGGAGCAATGGGTGAAGCAGCTGAAGTGGGTGGGGCTCCAGAGCTTCAGCCAAATGAGATGGACGGCCATGGATGACCCCGCCTTCCCGGGTGTAACCGGTGCCTTCTACAAGACATACAAGAACTTCTCCTTCTACTGGATCCTCAAGGCTGGACACATGGTGAGGAAACACAAACTTGTGTCCCAATAATGGTTTTCTTTTTATTACATTTTTAACATAGATTTATTAGCTTTTCAAACGGGACAATCATCAGAGTTGGTACAGTAATACTAAACTCTCCTTTCTCCCAAAGTGGGACATGGTTTACTTCCCTTCATGGATTTGAAACAAAATGACTGCTATATGGAAACTTCCTCTATAGCCCATGCCTACATCAATCCAATGTTTTTACATTTACATTTTAGTCATTTAGCAGACGCTCTTATCCAGAGCGACTTACAGTTAGTGAGTGTATACATTTTCATACTGTCCCCCCGTGGGAAACGAACCCACAACCCTGGCGTTGCAAGCGCCATGCTCTACCAACTGAGCTACATTTGTGGAGAGTAGTGAACGAGTGCATACTTCAGAAGGGAGAGATTATTGGAACGCGACCACAGTGTTGGAGTAGGAAGACGATGCAGAAGATTGAAACCCAGTAGGCAGCCATTATGGCCCAGTAGTGTTTCATTGGGAATATCTCAATTGTATACTCTTCACGTCCACTCTCCTTCTCAAAACCCATTGGAGGAGAAGGTAAGAAGGAAGGGACCTCTGGCTTTCTCATCCAATGGGTTTTGAAGAGGAGACGAGGAGGAGTATGCAATTGAGATCCTCCCGTAGTATTATTTTTGTCTTGCACTCCCATGATGCATTGCTCTCGGTCTCTGTTATCAGATCCCCTCGGACCAGGGACCCATGGCACTGCAGATGCTGAAGATGATCACACAGCAGGACTAACAGACACCATAACACACACACACACCATAACACACACACACCATAACACACACACACCATAACACACACACACCATAACACACACACACACCATAACACACACACACACCATAACACACACACACACCATAACACACACACACACCATAACACACACACACACCATAACACACACACACACACCATAACACACACACACACCATAACACACACACACACCATAACACACACACACACCATAACATACACACACCATAACACACACACACACCATAACACACACACACACCATAACACACACACACACCATAACACACACACACACCATAACACACACACACACCATAACACACACACACCATAACACACACACACACCATAACACACACACACACCATAACATACACACACCATAACACACACACACACCATAACACACACACACACCATAACACACACACACACCATAACACACACACACCATAACACACACACACACCATAACACACACACACCATAACACACACACACCATAACACACACACACACCATAACACACACACACACCATAACACACACACACACCATAACACACACACACACCATAACATACACACACCATAACACACACACACACCATAACACACACACACACCATAACACACACACACACCATAACACACACACACCATAACACACACACACACCATAACACACACACACCATAACACACACACACACCATAACACACACACCATAACACACACACACACACCATAACACACACACACACCATAACACACACACACCATAACACACACACACACACACCATAACACACACACACACCATAACACACACACACCATAACACACACCACAACACACACCATAACACACACACACCACAACACACACACACACACACCATAACACACACACACCATAACACACACACACCATAACACACACACACCATAACACACACACTCCATAACACACACTAGAGCTGGACGATATAAGGGAAAGAAATCCAGATTGTGATCAATTTAAATTTTTGTATAAATCAAATCAAATTTTATTTGTCACATACACGTGTTTAGCAGATGTTATTGCGGGTGTAGCGAAATACTTGTGCTTCTAGATCCGACAGTGCAGTAATATCTAACAAGTAATATCTAACAATTTCACAACATATACCCAATACACACAAATCTAGTAAGGAATGGAATTTAAGAATATATACATATATGGACAAGCAATGACAGAGCAGCATGGACTATATCTTCTTTTGAAATCATGATAAATCGGCGATTCATTATTTTTTGGGGGGGAGGTGCTAAAGCCGGGTGACATGGACTAAAAGTCCTATCGTGATAAATGTAACTATTAAAAAAAAAGCAAATGGTTTAATGGTTAGTTACTTTACATTAGCTAAGCGCTAATAAGTACGTCTTCTATAAGATAAGAGCGTCTGCTGAATGACGCTCCAGACAATTTCACAGTGCCAAGAAAACTGAGATGGTAGCCTGTGATTCAAAAAGTAAGCTATTTCATCCAGGAAATGCATGATTTATATGCAACCTGTCAAAAGGATCCAGAATGATCAGATTTATTTTGGCCTCTTCAGACAATTTGTGCATCTTTGTGCATATTGGCCTCTAGGCTATATTAGTCACCACCTGAGGAAGTGGGACTCAAAACACTTAGCTAGATTAATAACTGTAGGTATGATATTGTTGCTAGGTAACCATGTAGGCTAATTGATTAATCTATCAGTAAATGTAATGTCCTTCAAAGACTTTCCAGCTCACTTGATGTGGGCCTATTGACTGCAAACGGTGCGCTCCGCGAGAAGGGTGTAATTTCGGTCCGCAGTTCGGGGCGGTCCTGCATCTGCACCCTTCTTTGTATTTCTATTGGTCCATTTTTAAGCTAGGACTCTGATACACAGGCGGGAGGCGGGGGTGAGCCAGTTCAGTAGGGGGCGGTAATGCACCATAACGTTGGATGCCAACCGCCGATAAACCCCACCTTCGCCCTCGCTTTCTCGCAGGTCTGTTAACGACGTTGAGGGCAGGTGTTCGGCAGGCGGTGTGCTAGCTAGCTAGGAGTGGATTCCGGTAGACAGAATGCGAGAGGCGGTGGTGACACTGGTTGGTAGCTAGCTAGCTAGGACACCGGTACACAGTTTCCTTCGCCCCCGAAAAACTCATCATACTTTTTATTTCCCTTTTGATCCACATTTTAATCGCATATACAGTCAGGCGAAATCCAGAATATCAAGTGTCCCACAAGCATGACGATCAAGGCTAACCTACTATATGAAGTGGTTATTTATGTGTTCATGCCACATTTAAAAAGGTAATACATTTTTACTGTTAAATTACATGTCTTTACACATAGGAGGTCCCGTGAAGTAAAAAAAGTAAGTGCCCCCCTATGGAAATCAAATGCCCGTCCAACTGACTCGTCCTGGCGCTGGCCCTGAGGGACAGGCAGAGACTTTCATAGCAGGTATCAATATAATGCATAGGCTATAGTACTGCTGACCAATTCATGGTTTTAGAACAATCCAAACGAATGTTGTAAAGCAAAATCATTGAAAATGTATGCTAAATAATTTTCGGTTTATCGTCCCAGCTCTAGCGCGCACACACACACACTGATGCCAGCTGGAATGGCTCTCCTCCGTCAGATTTAAGGCAATCAGGAAGAATAACCAAATATCACCGACTGCTCAGTCCAGCATCATATATATATATATATATATATAGTACCATTATACACCACAAAATCTGCTTCTATACTGGTGCACTATATAGGGAATAGGATGCCATTTCAGATTGTGCACTAGATAGGGAATAAGGTGCCATGTGTCTGTAGAAGTGGACTAGATAGGGAATAAGGTGCCATTTTAGTGGCCCTGTATCAGTGTTTAGCTCCACCTCTTGGCCCTTGCAGGGGTAGCTCTGGTCCAGGGTGTTTTTCGGCTACTCTCTCACTATAGGAAGACAATAGAGAGCCGAACGACACCCTGGACCAGAGCTACTACAGGGGATATGGACTGGTACTCGAGATCTGTTGATTTAACTGATACATTTTCTTTGTAAATTTGAGCGTGAGAACAATAAAATAAAAAACTTTTTTTTTTCTAAATAGTGTGTCTGCTGGAACGCTTTGGTGGAGATTTGTTGACTAATATATGAAACTACGTCTTGATTCTTTCATACATTACATTTCTAAAATGTCCCCTTGTTGTTTTGTCAAACCAAACTCAGTCAGAAAGAGACCATACTCTGTCAGACATTCAGTAACCAACATGGAACCAACATGGAATGCTGTAATGGAAATGTTTTGACTCAAACAAAATTCAGTTTTTTTTTTTTTTATAGTATCTTTATTGATGCTTCAATTCATATAGCATGTGGTCAATATTCTCTTTACATGGGAATAGAAAAAAAATTCATAACTCAATCCATCAGAAGTTGTAAAGTAGGGAAGTAAAAATGTCATAAATATGCGATTGGGGTAAAGCAAGGATCCTGCTTTCCAGAGTTCAAAATTATTCAAAACAAACGTCCTAATCCTCAGGTAAAAAAGTTTAACCATATACAGCAAAGCACCGCATCTCATAGAAAGAGGACAGATCTTCAATTGGTTTTGGTCGACTAATCTTAAAAAAGGTTTAAGGTGATAGGGGAGGAGAGGACACGGTAACAAATGTGCTTGTATGAAATGACTCCTTCTGCACTCGCACGCCATCAGGCAAATTATGTTTACAGGGGTGGAATCCCAAAATAAATGTAGCTAGTTTTCTAGAGAAAACAACAAAAGGGGGTGTGGCTGCCGCGAGGAAACTGGTGCATCCTCTGTCGAAATCTGTAATGGAGGAGGAGAGCAGCCTCCTTTGTTCTCCTAACGACTTGACACTGTCCTCGACCACTTATTGGTTTCCGGGTCACGGAGGAGTCGCGGAGAGGAAGGTCTTTTGCCCAATTGGGAATCTCCCTATGTACTGGGAATCTCCCTATGAACTGTATCTCAATACTCCTTGAAGCATCCTTCCCTCTGCTCTGCACCCTGAAGACAGTGGACTGTATTCTGGCTTGCTCTCTCACCTGTCCAGTCCTGCTTGCTCTCCCTCACTCTCACCTGTCCAGTCCTGCTTGCTCTCCCTCACTCTCACCTGTCCTGCTTGCTCTCCCTCACTCACCTGTCCAGTCCTGCTTGCTTTCTCACTCTCACCTGTCCAGTCCTGCTTGCTTTCCCTCACTCTCACCTGTCCAGTCGTGCTTGCTCTCCGAGTAGAGACTGAAGGCCCGGATTCAAGCTGTGGCACGTTGTAGAGTGCTCAACAATGCACCTTTTAAAGGCAATGTCCCTACATCTGCTCAGATTGCATTCACAGGAAAGGCTGCAGATGTCGGCTCAATCAGGAATTACGTACAGCGCACTTCATATTGAATTCTGGCCTAGGCTTCTCTAATGCAGAGTTTCCCTAATGGTTCTGGGAAGATTTTTCTTGACAAAAAAAATGGTTCTCTATAGGTGACTAGGAGGATCACATCACTACAAACTAGAGTACTGAATCAGGTTATCACTGATTGGACAGGAGACAGGAAGCGTTTTGGAAAGGAAGTGGAGTAGCAAGTCCAATAGTGCATTCCAAATGGCACCCTATTCCCTATATAGTGTGCTACTTTTCACCGGGGCCCATAGAGCTCTGGCCAAAGTAGTACCTTATATAGGGAATAGGGTGCCATTTGGGACAGCCAGTACGTTGCTACCCTTCTAGTCTCTTATGATTGGTCCGTTCTCTCCTCAGTATAACTGAGACTCCTCCTCCCCCAGTGGGACTCAGGAACACGGAACCCCTCCCGGGACACGGGTTCCACCACCAGTTCTAGAAGACCCGGAGGTTCCGGAACCGCCAGCTCAGTCACCCGGAACAAGGGGGAGTAGGCTCGGCCAATCAGGGCCAGCCTGCCAGATGGGATCCGGGGGTCCGGACCCCTCAGCCGGCGCCAGTACACCAGGAAGTGGCGTACAAGCTGGGCCGGGTAGCGCCAGCGCAGGGTGGCGTTGAGGTGAAGTTTATCAGCGCCCCTCAGCCACACCACGTCATAGACACACACACTCTGGACTGGGAGGGGAGGAACGGAGAGGGACTCAGCATCCAGGATCTAGGGGAGGGAGGACAAAAGAGGGGTAGAGACAGAAAGACAGACTACTTATAAGAAACACGGATACACAAATCAGTCACTTATAAATTATTGAGATGTACAAACAGTTGCAACACTTACACTAAATAAAAATATCAACGCAAAATGCAACTGGAGTGGTGTAAAGCTCGCCGCCATTGGACTCTGGAGCAGTGGAAACGCGTTCTCTGGAGTGATGAATCACGCTTCACCATCTGGCAGTCCGACGGGCGAATCTGGGTTTGGCGGAAGCCAGGAGAACGCTACCTGCCCCAATGCATAGTGCTAACTGTAAAGTTTGGTGGAGGAGGAATAATGGTCTGGGTCTGTTTTTCATGGTTTGGGCTAGGCCCCTTAGTTCCAGTGAAGGGAAATCTTAACGCTACAGCATACAATGACATTCTAGACGATTCTGTGCTTCCAACTTTGTGGCAACAATTTGGGGAAGCCCCTTTCCTGTTTCAGCATGACAATGCCCCCGTGCACAAAGCGAGGTCCATACAGAAATGGTCTGTCGATCGGTGTGGAAGAACTTGACTGGCCTGCACAGAGCCCTGACCTCAACCCCCATCGAACACCTTTGGGATGAATTGGAACGCCGACTGCGAGCCAGGCCTAATCGCCCAACATCAGTGCCTGACCTCACTAATGCTCTTGTGGCTGAATGGAAGCAAGTCCCTGCAGCAATGTTTCATCATCTAGTGGAAAGCCTTCCCAGAAGAGTGGAGATTGTTATAGCAGCAAAGGGGGGGGACCAACTCAATATTAATGTCCATGATTTTGGAATGAGATGTTTGACGAGCAGGTGTCCACATACTTTTGGTCATGTAGTGTTTCTTGACAGGGCTGTATCATATAATTTGATAACATCAGTGCATTTGTTACGATAATAATCCATATAAAGTACAGTAATTTGTTCAATTAGAGGCACGTGTGAAAGCGAAACCATTATTAAAACACTATAGATGACTGAGATAATGGGAAATTCAACGAGAGATAATTGATCTTGCTCTGTTTGAGGATCTAGTGCATCTTTAGAGACAGGTGGCACTTTTTTGCAGAAAGTACAGATTGGCTCATCAGATATCGTTTCCCAAAACCAATCTTATAGGATCTTTGAGAGGATTTAAGACCTACTTTAGAAAAGGCACACAAGTGCTATCCACCCTTGGGTTTTTGGTAACGGCACTTTTCAGCGGGAGCTTGCCGATCGGCATCTCCCAGCCCTCGATGAGACGATGTTTTGGATGCAATCATCAGCAAAACAAACAGGTTGAAGTCAAGAGGGGTTTCTTTGCCATCAGGGTTCCCAAATACGAACAGAGAACTAGACCACATCGCCATAAAAGCACCATTCCAAAACGAGTTTCAACTACTGTATGTGAACAGAAAAGGCTTCCACTCTTAATGAGCAGGTGATAGGTCATGTGATGATCAAGTCTTAATGTGCAAGTGACAGGTCATGTGATGATCAAAAGATGCAGCTGAATGTGGTGGCCAGGCGGAACTCACGACTCGTTCATTCTGCAGAACAACAGTGTTGGCCAACACGCTTACAGGTGGGAGCTGTTGAGGATGTATGGCTTACTGGTGAGTGTTGCCTAGCTACTCATTTGAAGTATATTTGCCATCGCTAAAGCAACTTGAATTGTCCTAATGGTCCTCTCTTTGTAGCTATGTTTTCATTTTTACTGGTCAAACCACAACTGGGCGAGCCCAATAAAACCTTTTCGTTGTACTCAACCTCTGACACTTGGCACCTCTATTTCAGTCTCTGGTTGTGTCGTAATATTTCATGGTATGGCGTTGTATATTCCCCATGGGCTTTAAAGGGATGATTTTTGACCATAGGAGCGTTTTGAAATGCGAATAGCCAAGGTCACGCACGAGCACTGAGGCTGATAACAATTGGTATTTATCAACGGTTATCTCCTACCGGTGTGCTATGACGCTCATAGGATTGTTTGATAAATCAACACTTTTCCTATGCGTACGAACATTATAAATTCCCTTCATAAGTAGCATTTTAGAATAGTTCCTACGCAATATTGATAAATGAGGCCCCAGGTCTAAGAGTCTGGGACAGATATGATTCTGTTGACGGGTAATTCTGTGGTAAGGTCTCTCTCTTTCTCTCACCATAATCTCTCCGACCCGGCATTTGAAGGGTGTGTCCTGATCTCCGCCATCACGCTGCACGTTCACACACACATCCCTCAGAGCACAGTCCTGCAGCTCCAACTGGGAACACCTGCACACACCCGTTATTACTACAGTATTACTAGGTTATATCAGACACCCGTTATTACTACAGTATTACTAGGTTATATCAGACACCCGTTATTACTACAGTATTACTAGGTTATATCAGACACCCGTTATTACTACAGTATTACTAGGTTATATCAGACACCCGTTATTACTACAGTATTACTAGGTTATATCAGACACCCGTTATTACTACAGTATTACTAGGTTATATCAGACACCCGTTATTACTACAGTATTACTAGGTTATATCAGACACCCGTTATTACTACAGTATTACTAGGTTATATCAGACACCCGTTATTACTACAGTATTACTAGGTTATATCAGACACCCGTTATTACTACAGTATTACTAGGTTATATCAGACACCCGTTATTACTACAGTATTACTAGGTTATATCAGACACCCGTTATTACTACAGTATTACTAGGTTATATCAGACACCCGTTATTACTACAGTATTACTAGGTTATATCAGACACACGTTATTACTACAGTATTACTAGGTTATATCAGACACCCGTTATTACTACAGTATTACTAGGTTATATCAGACACCCGTTATTACTACAGTACTACTAGGTTATATCAGACACACGTTATTACTACAGTATTACTAGGTTATATCAGAAACACGTTATTACTACAGTATTACTAGGTTATATCAGACACCCGTTATTACTACAGTACTACTAGGTTATATCAGACACACGTTATTACTACAGTATTACTAGGTTATATCAGACACCCGTTATTACTACAGTATTACTAGGTTATATCAGACACCCGTTATTACTACAGTATTACTAGGTTATATCAGACACCCGTTATTACTACAGTATTACTAGGTTATATCAGACACCCGTTATTACTACAGTATTACTAGGTTATATCAGACACCCGTTATTACTACAGTACTACTAGGTTATATCAGACACACGTTATTACTACAGTATTACTAGGTTAATCAGACACCCGTTATTACTACAGTATTACTAGGTTATATCAGACACCCGTTATTACTACAGTATTACTAGGTTATATCAGACACCCGTTATTACTACAGTATTACTAGGTTATATCAGACACACGTTATTACTACAGTATTACTAGGTTATATCAGACACCCGTTATTACTACAGTATTACTAGGTTATATCAGACACCCGTTATTACTACAGTATTACTAGGTTATATCAGACACACGTTATTACTACAGTATTACTAGGTTATATCAGACATTCCTCAGAGCACAGTCCTGCAGCTCCAACTGGGAACACACACACCACCCCCAACACACACACACCAGAGGTCTTCTTACCTGACAGTCCATCCGTCTGGGTTCCACTGTCCACAGCTCTGAGAGAACTGTCTCACCAACGGGTGGTCCTCCGTTAAAGCAGCAGGCTCAACACTGCTGGCTACAAACACACACACACACATCAATAATAATAATACAACACATTACAACTCCTGTGTGTGTGTGTGTAGCCAGCAGTGTTGTGTGATATGACTGACTCACTAGGTATATCCTGAACACCACTGTGTGTGCAGAGTGTAGCGTCAGTAGTCTTTAACACCAGAGAGACAGTGACTCCAGGAGACGGCTTATAGATCAGAGACACAAAGACCCTGGAGGATAGAGGTACCTGGAGAGAAAATATCCTGGGAGGGGAGAGGGAGAGAATGGCCATAGCATTTGAGTCCTCAAAGCTGTAAGAGGAATATACTAGCCGTCATGAACACACACACACACTCCCCTACCTGGCGCAGACTTTGGTCAGCATGGAGGGTATGAGTCCCTCTATGAGCAGTGAGCTGCCCCCGCTCCAGGCATCTTCAGGGCAGCCCTGGGTCCTCAGCCAGCCCTCCCCCTCCAGGGTCTTTCTGTAGTATAGGGGTTGCAGCTCCTGGGCATCCAGGTTGAACCAGCTACGATCCACCTCACGCTACACAACCCAGCAGACAGACACACAGGACAGGTCAGAGGGTAGCTACAGGACACAAACAGGACAGGTCAGAGGGTAGCTACAGGACAGGTCAGAGGGTAGCTACAGGACACAAACAGGACAGGTCAGAGGGTAGCTACAGGACACAAACAGGACAGGTCAGAGGGTAGCTACAGGACAGGTCAGAGGGTAGCTACAGGACACAAACAGGACAGGTCAGAGGGTAGCTACAGGACAGGTCAGAGGGTAGCTACAGGACACAAACAGGACAGGTCAGAGGGTAGCTACAGGACACAAACAGGACAGGTCAGAGGGTAGCTACAGGACACAAACAGGAGAAAAACCCATTCAATTATACATTTTGCAGTGCAATGCATTCCGAAGAAGACCCAGATCATTGTTGTTACTAGTACAGTCGTGGTCAAAAGTTTTGAGAATGACACAAATACTAATTTTCACAAAGTCTGCTGCCTCAGTTTTGATGATGGCAATTTGCATATACTCCAGAATGTCATGAAGCGTGATCAGAAGAATTGCAATTAATTGCAAAGTCCCTCTTTGCCATGAAAATGAACTTAGTCAACAAAATCCATGGTTACCTGCAAGGAAACACGTGCCGTCATCATTGCTTTGCACAAAAAGGGCTTCACAGGCAAGGATATTGCTGCTAGTAAGATTGCACCTAAATCAACCATTTATCGGATCATCAAGAACTTCAAGGAGAGAGGTTCAATTGTTGTGAAGAAGGTGTCAGGGCGCCCAAGAAAGTCCAGCAAGTGCCAGAACCGTCTCCTAAAGTTGATTCAGCTGCGGGATCGGGGCACCACCAGTGCAGAGCTTGCTCAGGAATGGCAGCAGGCAGGTGTGAGGCATCTGCATGCACAGTGAGGCGAAGACTTTTGGAGGATTGCCTGGTGTCAAGAAGGGCAGCAAAGAAGCCACTTCTCTCTAGGAAAAACATCAGGGATAGACTGATATTCTGCAAAAGGTACAGGGATTGGACTGCTGAGGACTGGGGTAAAGTAATTTTCTCTGATGAATCCCCTTTCCGATTGTTTGGGGCATCCGGAAAACACCTTGTCCGGAGAAGACAAGGTGAGCGCTACCATCAGTCCTGTGTCATGCCAACAGTAAAGCATCCTGAGACCATTAATGTGTGGGGTTGCTTCTCAGCCAAGGGACTGGGCTCACTCACAATTTTGACGAAGAACACAGCCATGAATAAAGAATGGTACCAACACATCCTCCGAGAGCAACCATCCAAGAACAGTTTGGTGACGACCAATGCCATTTTCAGCATGATGGAGCACCTTGCCATAAGGCAAAAGTGATAACTAAGTGGCTCTGGGAACAAAAAATCGAAATTGTTGGTCCATGGCCAGGAAATTCCCCAGACCTTAATCCCATTGAGAAATTGTGGTCAATCCTCAAGAGGTGGGTGGACAAACAAAAACCCACAAATTCTGACAAACTCCAAGCATTGATTATGCAAGAATGGGCTGCCATCAGTCAGGATGTGGCCCAGAAGTTAATTGACAGAATGCCAGGGCGGATTGCAGAGGTCTTGAAAAAGATGGGTAAACACTGCAAATATTGACTCTTTGCATAAACTTAATGTAATTGTCAATAAAAGCCTTTGACACTTATGGAATGCTTGTAATTACATCTGACAAAAATATCTCATAACACTGAAGCAGCGAACTTTGAAGACCAATACTTGTGTCATTCTCAAAACTTTTGACCACGACTGTAGTGTGGCGGTCATGGAATTTTGGATGACAATAATTGGGCAGCCAAATGACTGCTGTCTCCGTAACAACAAAACATTTTTAGGGACTCACATTGTCTCCCTACCTCCTTTCCTAAATGCATGTGCTGCCATAGGTGTCCCCATTCAAGTCAATTATGGCATAATGGGTGGACTGGCAGCCATTACGAGTGTACCCATAGGAGCAAAGCAGGAAGTAAAAGCAGGAAGTGTACCCATCAATATGTGCTGTGATTTGTTGATTCAAATCAACTGACATCACAAAAAATACATTCCATTGCATGAGCCACATCAGTTAGCAGCATTTGAATTAAAGTTCTACATTATCATGGAAAGTATTGCATCACAATAACCAGGCAGCCAAGGCGGGGGCAATTTTATGAATATTCATTCGCTACGTTTGCTAGACTCAGGAGGTCATGGGGACATAGGCTTCAGCCAGGAGCAAGCAGGTTAGATGTGATTCCACCCCATGGGCAACAACGACTGGCTACTAGTTTGTTTTCAGCCAAATATGTTCTCATGGCTAGTTTATCCAGTCACCACCACATTTAGAAGGATAGCTACTGACTGAAATGTAGCTAGCATTCTGGCTCACACTGGACATGCAGTAGCCAATTACTTAGTTAGCTAGCTAATTGTGGATGCCAAAATACACAGCTCTCTAGACTTGGGAACTCACGGGCATACAGCCTACCTAGAAATGATTCCACCACAAGCAACAATAACTGGCGACTAGGTCATTTTCAGACAAATATTTTCAGCTTAGTTTATCCACTGACAAGCGCATTTAGGAGGATAGGTAATTACTTAAATGTAGCTAGCTTGATCACTGACCAGACCAGGCAGTAGCCACTAACTAATCGTGGACTCATTACCTACAATATTCTTTGATAGGTTTCGGTTAACTTGCTCATATCAAGCAACGCATACAGACCGTTTGTGGAAAGGTAAAAATAACAATTAGTGGGGTCTTTTTTTTTTAAATGATCGGACAGTGAAACTAAAATAGATTGGTAGCTAGCTGATGAGGCTTTCATTTATTTCCCAATTAATTTGGTGATCAAGCTGAAGCTGGGTTTGACAAGTCATTCGGTCGGTGCTAACTGCTCATGCCGGTGGCGCTAACTAGCCAAATAGACGGCTCTGTAGAGCATCACTCATGAATAGTCATGACATTTCGTGAACCCATGAGTTTACCCGTCAAATTGCCAACGTCAGAGGTTCCAAGCCCATTCTATTCATTGTTTGCTACAACACTTTGCAGATTTCAGCAAGGGGCAACAAAGTTTCATCACGTTGTCAAGAGTCCATGTTATCGCAGAAAACATACTCGACCTCACGAATGCCCGGTCGTCACATCTTCAGTCACGCTTCATCAACGGTTACGACGGTTATTTTATTTTCACGACGGTCTTCATCCGTAACCGTTGGTTACACGGTAATTGTGCCTGCCCTAGTTGTTACCCAAATGGTGGGTAGACTTGGGACCCCATAGTGGGTTATGGTCATGCTACTGGGCCTTGGCTTAAGAGACTATTTTGGAGGGTCACATGAAAGTTCAATAGGCTTAAGGTGGGACAGTGTTTTAGGAACTAGGGATGTAGACCTGGAGAAAGGGGATCGGAGGATTTGATAATAGGTGCTGCTGTCTCTCTATAGAGTCTGTGCTCTCTCTCTCACACACTCTCTCTCTCACACACTCTCTCTCTCACTCTCTCTCTCACTCACACTCTCTCTCTCACAGTCTCTCTCTCTCACTCACACTCTCTCTCTCACTCTCTCACTCTCTCTCTCACAGTCTCTCTCACAGTCTCTCTCTCACTCACACTCTCTCTCTCACAGTCTCTCTCTCTCACTCTCTCTCTCACTCACACTCTCTCTCTCACAGTCTCTCTCTCACAGTCTCTCTCTCTCACTCACACTCTCTCTCTCACTCTCTCTCTCTCACTCTCTCTCTCACAGTCTCTCTCACAGTCTCTCTCTCTCACTCTCACTCTCTCTCTCACTCACACTCTCTCTCTCACTCACACTCTCTCTCTCACAGTCTCTCTCTCCTCGTACCTGTCCCTTCCAGTAGAGGCTGGTCCCAGCACCCTGGCAGAAGGAGGAGATGAAAGGGAGGGGCGACGAGGGCCGGTGGACATACAGGAAGTCAGACAGGAGAGACCAGAACCTGCACACAGGAAACAGGATGTGACATTGTAGGATATGACATAGGAGGGTCACTTTCGACTGTGGCTATGCTACGTGTGGTATGAGTGAGCGCTTTATAAGATAGAAAATATTGTCAATTTTATTGTCTTATTCGACAGGGTCCAGGGAACATGTATAACAAACACTGCACCAGATTGTTGCTACATACCTTATTCTCATCTGCAGTCCTTAGATAGATAGCATCACTTTATATTTCCCAAAGGCACTTAAGGTGTGGCGTTCTATATAAAATCCCCAAAACAACCACAGCACTACATTACACAGTAGAAGCAGTAGAAGTTAATCTCACTTGTCCTGTTCCTTCCTGAAGTCAGTCTTGTCTGGGATGGTCTCGTACACCCAGCCTGGAGCAAAGATGGCCGTTGAGAAGTCATGTTTACGAATCAGCTCCAGAGCCTGAAGGGGGGGGAAGAGAGACAGATACAGAGAGCGAGACACAGAGAGCGAGAGAGAGACACAGAGAGCAACTTTTCTGAGTCTAATGTTTACTGTTCATTTTTATTGTTTACTATCTACTTCACTTGCTTTGGCAATGTTAACATACGTTTCCCATGCTGAGAGAGAGAGAGAGAGCGAGAGAGAGAGAGAGAGAGAGAAATGAGAGAGATCTATATTGTTACACACACCACCATAATAAACCACTTCTATATGAAGACACACACACATACCTGTGACTAAGCACTGACACACACCCCACCATCCTCCCACCATCTCCAGACCCTCCCCCTCCTACCCTCCCCCCACTCCCCTCCCAGTTCTAACCTTATTAGTCTCCAGCTTCCCTCCCACCACCTCTCCCCTGGCGAACACGTCCACCCCAACAAAGATGTCCGCCAGACGGCCCTGAGCAGCTGAGTAGACCTTCATTCTCTCCAGGCTCTGCTCTGTCCAGTTATAGTTGGTGAAGATACCATCACACGCTGAGAAAAACACTCTGAGAGAAAGGGGGAGGGAGGGAGGGAGGGAGGGAGGGAGGGACAGAGAGAGAGAGATGTATAAAAAGTATCCTTATTCCTTTTCTCTATCCTCCCTCTCCCCTCTTCTCTCCTCCTCCTCCCTCTCCCCCTCTTCTCTCCTCCCTCCCTCCCTCCTCTCCCCCTCTTCTCCTCCCCCTCTCTCCTCCCTCCTCTCTCTCCTCCCTCCCTCCCTCTTCCCCCCTCTCCCTCCCTCCCTCCTCCCTCCTCTTCTCTCCTCCCCCTCTTCTCTCCCCCCCCTCCCCCTCCCCCTCTTCTCTCCCCCTCTCCCCCTCCCTCCCTCTCCCCCTCTTCTCCCCCCCCTTCTCTCCCTCCCTCTTCCATTCTCTCCTCCCTCCCTCCCCTCCCCCTCCTCTTCTCTCCTCCCTCCTCTCTCCTCCCTCCCTCCTTCTATTCTCTCCTCCCTCATCTTCTCTCCCTCCCTCCTCCCTCTTCTCTCCTCCCTCCCTCCCCCTCTTCTCTCCTCCCTCCCTCCCCCTCTTCTCTCCTCCCTCCCTCTTCTCTCCTCTCCCTCCCTCTCTCTCCTCCCCCCCTCTCTCTTCTCTCCTCCCCCTCCTCTTCTCTCCTCCCTCCCTCCCTCTTCTATTCTCTCCTCCCTCCCTCATCTTCTCTCCTCCCTCCCTCCCCTCTTCTCTCCTCCCTCCCTCCCTCCCCCTCTTCTCTCCTCCCTCCCTCCCTCCCCCTCTTCTCTCCTCCCTCCCTCCCCCTCCCCCTCTTCTCTCCTCCCTCCCGCTTCTCTCCTCCCCCTCCCCTCTTCTCTCCCTCTTCTCTCCTCTCCCCCCCTCTTCTCTCACCCCTCCCCCTTCTCTCCCCCTCCCTCCCTCCCTCTCCCCCCTCTTCTCTCCCCTCTCCCCCCTCCCTCCCCTCTCCCCCCTCTTCTCTCCTCCCTCCCCCCCTCTTCTCTCCCTCCCTCTTCTATTCTCTCCTCCCTCCCTCCCCTCCCCCCTCCTCTTCTCCTCCTCCCTCCCTCTTCTATTCTCTCCTCCCTCCCTCCCTCATCTTCTCTCCTCCCTCCCTCCCCCTCTTCTCTCCTCCCTCCCTCCCCCTCTTCTCTCTTCCCTCCCTCCCTCCCCCTCTTCTCTCTCCCTCCCTCCCCCTCTTCTCTCCTCCTCCCTCCCTCTTCTCTCCTCTCCCTCCCTCTTCTCTTCTCTCCCTCCCTCATCTTCTCTCCTCCCTCATCTTCTCTCCTCCCTCATCTTCTCTCCTCCCTCCCTCTCCTCTCCTCCCTCCCTTCCCCCTCTTCTCTCCTCCCTCCCTCTTCTCTCCTCCCTCCCTCTTCTCTCTCCTCCCCTCCCTCTTCTCTCCTCCCTCCCTCCCTCTTCTATTCTCTCCTCCCTCCCTCCCTCTCCACCCTCTTCTCCTCCCTCCCTCCCCCTCTTCTCTCCTCCCTCCCTCCCCCTCTTCTCTCCTCCCTCCACCTACCTGTTGGATGGGTTGAGTTCATTCTGCCATTTGAGCTGTCCGTTCTCCAGGACAGAGTCATACCAGAGGACCATACTACCAGGGACTCTCTCATGCATCTGGTCAGTCAGGTAACGTAGAAACAGAGGAGTGTTCTTCACAGCAGTCTCCTATTACACGGGAGGAGATGGAGGGTAGAGTACATACATGTTATCAATCATCAATGTGTCTCCCAAATGGCACCCTGTCCCCTAGTGCACTACTTTAGACCAGGCCCCATAGGGCTGCACTATGGTCAATGTGTTCATAGCACAGCAGTAGACGTCAGTATAATTAAGCAATAAGGCCTGAGGGGGTGTGGTATATGGCCAATATACCACGGCTCAGGGCTGTTCTTATGCACAACGCAACGTGGAGTGGCTGGATACAGTCATTAGCCATGATATATTGGCCATATACCACAAACCCCCGAGGAGCCTTATTGCTGTTACCAACGTAATCAGAGCAGTAAAAATAAATGTTTTGTCATAC
>NC_140015.1:40186469-40261963 GCF_964263955.1 Coregonus lavaretus | reverse complement strand
AATCATCATCTGAATCTGATCCATTTTCTTCCTGGTTAGGTCACATGCTCAGGAAAAACTCCTAACCCTATCCATACCATTTTGGACCACATAAGAGCTATCCACTTTAAAAGAATGGGAGTGGAAATTCTATATGTACAAGGATCTACTATGCAAAAACGACATGTTTTGACTTCAGAAAATCCATCAACTTCCAACCAGTCAGGTCTTTCAGCTACTCACATGGGTATCCCTTGCAGAGGACCTCGATGGGGGTCGACATCTTCTTCTCACTGATGCGTTCGTACTTCTGTCTCTTGGTGGCTGCCTTCAGGCCCTGCCAGGGCAGACTGCCCAGGTTGAAGTACATCAGGACATAACCAAGAGACTCCAGGTCATCACGACGAGACTGCTCTGTAGAGGAGAGAGGAGGGGGGGGGAGAGAGACACAGGGAGAAGAGAGCAAGAGAGAGGGAGGAGGGAGAGAGAGACAGAGAGAAGAGAGAGCGAGAAGAGGGAGGGAGAGAGACAGGGAGAAGAGAGAGAGGGAGGAGAGAGAGAGACAGGGAGAAGAGAGAGAGAGAGAGAGGAGGGAGAGGAGGGAGAGAGAGGGAGAAGAGAGGGAGAAGAGAGAGAGAAGAGAGAGAGGGTCAGGGTGTTTATGTTGTGTGTGGCGTACCTGTTCCAAGGTGTGTGTGTGTAACTAGCATATATATATGGCCAAAAGTATGTGGACACCTTCTGGGAAGGCTTTCCACTAGATGTTGGAACATTGCTGCGGGGACTTGCTTCCATTCAGCCACAAGAGCATTGGTAAGGTCGGGCATTGATGTTGGGTAATTAGGCCTGGCTCGCAGTCGGCGTTCCAATTCATCCCAAAGGTGTTTGATGGGGTTGAGGTCAGGGCTCTGTGCATGTCAGTCAAGTTCTTCCACACTGATCTCGACAAACCATTTCTGTATGGACCTCGCTTTGTGTACGGGGGCATTGTCATACGTAAACAGGAAAGGGTCGTCCCCAAACCGTTCCCACCAAGTTGGAAGAACAGAATCGTCTAGAATGTCATTGTATGCTGTAGCGTTAAGATTTACTTTCACAGGAACTAAGGGGCCTAGCCCGAACCATGAAAAACAGCCCCAGACCATTATTCCTCCTCCACCAAACTTTACAGTTGGCACTATGCATTGGGACAGGTAGCTTTCTCCTGGCATTCGCCAAACCCAGATTTGTCCAGCGTCCTGCCAGATAGTGAATTGTGATTCATCACTCCAGAGAACGCGTTTCCACTGCTCCAGAGTCCAATGGTGGCGAGCTTTACACCACTTCAGCCGATGCTTGGCTTTGCACATGGTGATCTTAGGCTTGTGTGCGGATGTTCGGCCATGGTAACCCATTTCACGAAGCTCCCGATGAACAGTTCTTGTGCTGACGTTGCTTCCAGAGGTAGTGAGTGTTGCAACCGAGGACAGACGATTTTTACACGCTATGCGCTTCAGCGGTCCCGTTCTGTGAGCTTGTGTGGCCTACCACTTTGCGGCTGAGCCGTTGTTGCTCCTAGACGTTTCCAAGTCACAATAACAGCACTTACAGTTGACCAGGGCAGCTCTAGCAGGGCAGAAATTTGACGAACGGACTTGTTGGAAAGGTGGCATCCTATGTCAGTGCCACGTTGAAAGTCACTGAGATCTTCAGTAAGGCCATTCTACTGCCAATGTTTTTTTTAACCTTTATTTAATCAGGTAGGCCAGTTGAGAACAAGTTCTCATTTACAACTGCGACCTGGCCAAGATAAAGCAAAGCAGTGCAATAAAAACAACATAGAGTTACATATGGGGTAAAACAAAACATAAAGCCAAAAATACAACAGAAAATATCTATACAGTGTATTCAAATGTAGCAAGTTATGGAGGTGTCTATGGAGATTGTAAGGCTGTGTGCTCGATTTAATACACCGGTCAGCAACGGGTGTGGCTGAAATAACCGAATCCACTAATTTGAAGGGGTGTCCACATACTTTTGTATATATAGTGTCTATATCCTACCGATTCCCAGGTGTGTGTTGATGGATGCGTAGCGTGCGGTGCCAGTCAGGTTCTTGTTCTCGCGGTAGGGGATGTGCTGGTGTGTGCGGGCGTCTCGGTATTTCTTGGCCAGGCCAAAGTCGATGATGTACACCAGGTTTCCCTTCTTGCCCAGGCCCATCAGGAAGTTGTCTGGCTTCACATCTCTGTGGATGAAGTTCTTAGAGTGGATGTACTCTATACGGCTGATCTGGAGAGGAGAGAGCTTGATCAATAACAGCTAGTCTGATCTGGAGAGGAGAGAGCTTGATCAATAACAGCTAGTCTGATCTGGAGAGGAGAGAGCTTGATCAATAACAGCTAGTCTGATCTGGAGAGGAGAGAGCTTGATCAATAACAGCTAGTCTGATCTGGAGAGGAGAGAGCTTGATCAATAACAGCTAGTCTGATCTGGAGAGGAGAGAGCTTGATCAATAATAGCTAGCGAGACACATGGTATTATAAACAACCCGAGACACCTGGTATTATAAACAACTGGAGACACCTGGTATTATAAACAACTGGAGACACCTGGTATTATAAACAACCCGAGACACCTGGTATTATAAACAACCCGAGACACCTGGTATTATAAACAACCCGAGACACCTGGTATTATAAACAACCCGAGACACCTGGTATTATAAACAACCCGAGACACCTGGTATTATAAACAACCCGAGACACCTGGTATTATAAACAACCTGAGACACCTGGTATTATAAACAACTGGAGAACACCTGGTATTATAAACAACTGGAGACACCTGGTATTATAAACAACCCGAGACACTTGGTATTATAAACAACCCGAGACACCTGGTATTATAAACAACTGGAGAACACCTGGTATTATAAACAACCCGAGACACCTGGTATTATAAACAACCCGAGACACCTGGTATTATAAACAACTGGAGAACACCTGGTATTATAAACAACCCGAGACACCTGGTATTATAAACAACCCGAGACACCTGGTATTATAAACAACCCGAGACACCTGGTATTATAAACAACTGGAGAACACCTGGTATTATAAACAACTGGAGACACCTGGTATTATAAACAACCCGAGACACTTGGTATTATAAACAACCCGAGACACCTGGTATTATAAACAACTGGAGAACACCTGGTATTATAAACAACCCGAGACACCTGGTATTATAAACAACTGGAGAACACCTGGTATTAGAAACAACCCGAGACACCTGGTATTATAAATAACTGGAGAACACCTGGTAGAAGCTCTCTCAGAGTCTTCTGGTATTATAAACTTCCAAACGGTCTAAACCATTCCATTATGAGACGGGGGTGAAATCCCTAAATTGTGCTATATATATTCACTTTTAATCCGCAAAAATTACAAATGAATTAGTGGGTGGTGGTGATTTCAAAAGTTGTGATAGCAATGTTTGATCTGAAATCGCTAACTGATAGTGGGGTGGTAGATGCCCAGTTTCCCTTATTGGAAGATCCCTACATACACCATAACGGTGTTTGACCAAAGCTACGGATATCGCCAGGGGTTGTCCGGCATGCAAAACGACTTGTAGATCAATGATGTCAACACAGTCCCATGCAGTTTGACACATCAGTTGTCACAAAAGATAAAAGGTATTTTCGGGAAGGTAGAAAGAACGTAACATGAACCAAAAACATGTTTGAATCGCTTTTCTGACCGATGCATACTTAAACATTGAATCGTTACATCCCTAATTGCTAACTAACTGTAAACTATTTTAGCTGGCTAACTGTGACACCACTGTACTATCAATGTAGATTGGCTTAGGACAGTCAACTGAATAAATGACTTTATGATCCAGACTAGACCCATCTGACTGGTTCAACAGTGTGACCTACCTATAATAATAATAATAATATGCCATTTAGCAGACGCTTTTATCCAAAGCGACTTACAGTCATGCGTGCATACATTTTTTTGTGTATGTGTGGTCCCGGGGATCGAACCCACTACCTTGGCGTTACAAGCGCCGTGCTCTACCAGCTGAGCTACAGAACATGTTGTGTGTATGTACTGACATGTATATGTAACTGATAGATGCGCACACACACTACATGTTCATGTTTTTAAATGTATGTAAATGGTAAAGTATTTAGTCTGTAATGTGTCGGACCCCAGTAAGACTAGATGTCGCCATTGGCGTCGGCTAATGGGGACCCTAATAAATCAAAAACAGGATGGGGAGAAACTAACAAGGAGAATGTAGTGACCTCATACACTCAATCATCCCACAGTCCCCAATGCAAACCTGACACACAATGCAAATAGAGTCATGATGCCACCCAGGAGGTGCTTCTACACCAGCCTGAAAGGGCTGCATGGTCACAGTGGGACAAGGCTTCCTAACATTCTGAATGGAGGCAGAGTTAAGAGTTGGCCAGTGTCATTCAAGACAGGGGTAGACCTCGTTATACTGCCCCGAAGGTGGTACTGTACCCTCAGACTCCCACGCACCCTGCCTCCGCCAACGCACGCCAGTCTCTTACCATCTGGTCAGCCAGCAGCAGGACAGTCTTGAGGGAGAACTTGCGCGAGCAGAAGTTGAACAGGTCCTCCAGACTAGGTCCTAACAGCTCCATCACCATCACGTTGTAGTCCCCCTCCGCCCCACACCACTTTATGGTTGGGATACCCACTGTAGGGGGAGAGAGAGAGAGAGAGGAAGGACAGAGAGAGAGGAAGAGAAAGAAAGGAGAGAGAGAGAGAGAAAGGAAGAAGAGAGAGAGAGAAAGGAAGAAGAGAGAGAGAGAAAGGAAGAAGAGAGAGAAAGAGAGAGAGAGAGAGAGAGAGAGAGAGAGAGAGAGAGAGAGAGAGAGAGAGAGAGAGAGAGAGAGAGAGAGAGAGAGAGAGAGAGAGAGAGAGAGAGAGAGAGAGATGTTAGTCATGTTAAAGTGCCACTGTGCTTAATCATATACCCTTCATACCCACTGTAGGGGGAAAGAAAATAAACATTCTTATTATAATGCATGTTTTATGATGTCTCTAGAAAGCTTGAGCTTAGAGCAAATGACATGACATATTGAGTATTATTTATTTGATCTGTGAGCACCATGAGGTAGGAGTTAGGAGCTGAAACCAGGCACTAGCCCCTAACTATATCCTATCATAGCACTGGTATTAGGGCCAGGATGATACCACTATGGCAGTAGAACATAGCTATATCCTATCATAGCACTGGTATTAGGGCCAGGATGATACCACTATGGCAGTAGAACATAGCTATATCCTATCATAGCACTGGTATTAGGGCCAGGATGATACCACTATGGCAGTAGAACATAGCTATATCCTATCATAGCACTGGTATTAGGGCCAGGATGATACCACTATGGCAGTAGAACATAGCTATATCCTATCATAGCACTGGTATTAGGGCCAGGATGATACCACTATGGCAGTAGAACATAGCTATATCCTATCATAGCACTGGTATTAGGGCCAGGATGATACCACTATGGCAGTAGAACATAGCTATATCCTATCATAGCACTGGTATTAGGGCCAGGATGATACCACTATGGCAGTAGAACATAGCTATATCCTATCATAGCACTGGTATTAGGGCCAGGATGATACCACTATGGCAGTAGAACATAGCTATATCCTATCATAGCACTGGTATTAGGGCCAGGATGATACCACTATGGCAGTAGAACATAGCTATATCCGATCATAGCACTGGTATTAGGGCCAGGATGATACCACTATGGCAGTAGAACATAGCTATATCCTATCATAGCACTGGTATTAGGGCCAGGATGATACCACTATGGCAGTAGAACATAGCTATATCCTATCATAGCACTGGTATTAGGGCCAGGATGACACCACTATGGCAGTAGAACATAGCTATATCCTATCATAGCACTGGTATTAGGGCCAGGATGATACCACTATGGCAGTAGAACATAGCTATATCCTATCATAGCACTGGTATTAGGGCCAGGATGATACCACTATGGCAGTAGAACATAGCTATATCCTATCATAGCACTGGTATTAGGGCCAGGATGACACCACTATGGCAGTAGAACATAGCTATATCCTATCATAGCACTGGTATTAGGGCCAGGATGACACCACTATGGCAGTAGAACATAGCTATATCCTATCATAGCACTGGTATTAGGGCCAGGATGATACCACTATGGCAGTAGAACATAGCTATATCCTATCATAGCACTGGTATTAGGGCCAGGATGACACCACTATGGCAGTAGAACATAGCTATATCCGATCATAGCACTGGTATTAGGGCCAGGATGATACCACTATGGCAGTAGAACATAGCTATATCCGATCATAGCACTGGTATTAGGGCCAGGATGATACCACTATGGCAGTAGAACATAGCTATATCCTATCATAGCACTGGTATTAGGGCCAGGATGACACCACTATGGCAGTAGAACATAGCTATATCCTATCATAGCACTGGTATTAGGGCCAGGATGATACCACTATGGCAGTAGAACATAGCTATATCCTATCATAGCACTGGTATTAGGGCCAGGATGACACCACTATGGCAGTAGAATATAGCTATATCCTATCATAGCACTGGTATTAGGGCCAGGATGACACCACTATGGCAGTAGAACATAGCTATATCCGATCATAGCACTGGTATTAGGGCCAGGATGATACCACTATGGCAGTAGAACATAGCTATATCCTATCATAGCACTGGTATTAGGGCCAGGATGACACCACTATGGCAGTAGAACATAGCTATATCCTATCATAGCACTGGTATTAGGGCCAGGATGACACCACTATGGCAGTAGAACATAGCTATATCCTATCATAGCACTGGTATTAGGGCCAGGATGATACCACTATGGCAGTAGAACATAGCTGTATCCTATCATAGCACTGGTGTGTGGAGATGGTTGACAACATACTATACCTGGTGAAAAATGTAACACACATACAAAAGCTCAAGGTGACCTCTACACAGATCTGAGAAGAGGGAGAGGAGGAGGACAGCGTGAGCAGAGGAGGTGGAGGGGAAGGAGGTGGAGGGGAAGGAGGTGGAGGGGAAGGGAAGCCATTTGATTCAGTTAAGGCTGAGATGAGATGTAATAAAAAAAATCACTAGAGGTCAGCTCATATTAAACAGCCTCTATCTACCTGACTGTCATCAGAGAGAGGGAGGGAGAAGAGGGGGTGGAGAGAGAGAGGGGGAGGGAGAAGAGGGGGTGGAGAGAGAGAGAGGGAGGGAGAAGAGGGGGTGGAGAGAGAGAGAGCGATGGGAGTGAAAGAGTGAGCGCTATGAGTGAGCCATAAACCTTACACCAAGCCGACAGCCGACCTTGAGGGTGAGAAGAGCGTGTTTGAATCGATACAGGGCGTCTTTACAGGAGAGCAGATATCCAATTAGATCCCCACCACAGACCTGCTTCTACCCAGAGAGGGGAGAGGAACCTGGCTTCTCTCAGACAGACTAGACAGCATGGATAGATTACAAAGAATACTACCGTATGATTTGCACCAAAAATCCAGTAATATTCCTTCATAGCTTGTTCTCCAACTTCTTTTTAAATAGGGAGACAATTTGTTTTCAGCACTTTTATTTATTTCCATAACCTGATCAAAACTAATTTTCTCATGGCTCTCTCGTCTCTCTGCAGCAGAAATATGGTGAGCAATATGTGTGGAACATTGACTCGCAACAAAATCACAGTATCCAATCACAATCCACATATACTTAACATAAATATGAACGCAACATGCAACAATTTCCAAGATTTTACTGAGTTACAGTTAATATAAGCTAATCAGTCAACTTTAATTAATGAATTAGGCCCTAATCTATGGATTTCACATGACTGGGAATACAGATACGCATCCGTTGGTCAGATACCATAAAAAAAAAGTAGGGGCGTGGATCAGAATACCAGTCAGTATCTGGTGTGACCACCATTTGCCTCATGTAGCGCGACACATATCCTTCGCATAGAGTTGATCAGGCTGTTGATTGTTGGCTGTGGAATGTTGTCCCACTCCTCTTCAATGGCTGTGCGAAGTTGCTGGATATTGGCGGGATCTGGAACACGCTGTCATACACGTTGATCCAGAGCATCCCAAACATGCTCAATGGGTGACATGTCTGCTGAGTATGCAGGCCATGGAAGAACTGGTACATTTTCAGCTTCCAATAATTGTGTACAGATCCTTGTGACATTATCATGCTGAAACATGAGGTGATGGCGGATGAATGGCACGACAACGTCACGGTCTCTCTGTGCATTCAAATTGCCATCGATAAAATGCAATTGTGTTTGTTGTCCGTAGCTTATGCCTGCCTATACCATAACCCCAGTGCCACCATGGGGCACTCTGTTCACAGCGTTGACATCAGCAAAACACTCACCAACATGACACCATACACATGGTCTGCGGTTGAGAGGCCGGATGGACGTTACGTCAAATTCTCTCAAACAACGTTGAAGGCGGCTTATGGGTAAAGAAATTAAAATTAAATTATCTGGTAACAGCTCTGGTGGAGATTCCTGCAGTCAGCATGCCAAGTGCATGCTCCCTCAAAACTTGAGACATCTGTGTACTGCACATTTTAGAGTGGACTTTTATTGTCCCCAGCACAAGGTAAGCTGTTTAATCAGCTTCTTGATATGCCACATCTGTCAGGTGGATGGATTATCTTGGCAAAGGAGAAATGCTCACTAACAGGGATGTAATCACATTTTTGAATTTGAGAGAAGTAAGCTTTTTGTGCATTTGGAAAATGTCATGATAATATCGGATTGTGAGGTCCCTGGCAATTCCCAGCCCTAATGTAGACCTGCAATACTGCAGACCTGCTATACTGTAGACCTGCTATTGTGCAGACCTGATATACTGTATATACTTTATATCTAAATCTCAGAACATTCTCTCTTTGTAACATACACATGTTAGTTAGGCTGAGTTTTGGGTCACAGTCAGCTCCTCAGTCCAGACAGCTGGTATAGTAGTAGTGGTAGCTGCTGACAGTTCCTGAACGATAGCCTGTTTTAGACTGGCCCTCCTGCCTTTAGACTGGCCCTCCTGCCTTTAGACTGGCCCTCCTGCCTTTAGACTGGCCCTCCTGCCTTTAGACTGGCCCTCCTGCCTTTAGACTGGCCCTCCTGCCTTTAGACTGGCCCTCCTGCCTTTAGACTGGCCCTCCTGCCTTTAGACTGGCCTTCCTGCCTTTACACTGGCCTTCCTGCCTTTACACTGGCCTTCCTGCCTTTACACTGGCCTTCCTGCCTTTACACTGGCCTTCCTGCCTTTACACTGGCCTTCCTGCCTTTAGACTGGCCTTCCTGCCTTTACACCCGCCTTCCTGCCTTTAGACTGGCCTTCCTGCCTGGCAGCCTGTATGTCCTTCTACAGTAGAGAGAATAGAGTAGTAGACTGCTGATCAGCATTTTACACCTTACCCAGCTCAGCTACAGACAGACACTAGTTCATAGAGACAGACACGAGATACTAAGTATATTCTCCATGCTCCAGCAATCTCGCTCTGTCGCCACACACACACAGACAGTCTGGTGCGTTCGTCCCTTAGTCTTGAACACGTGCTTTTAGCATCTGTCATAGTGAGTACTTGTCTTCCAGAGTGTGTTCTGAAAGCTGAAGGAGACATATATGGGCTAGCCAGGCAGAGTGTGTGTGTGTGTGTGTGTGTGTGTGTGTGTGTGTGTGTGTGTGTGTGTGTGTGTGTGTGTGTGCGTGCGTGCGTGCTAGCCAGGTTAACATCAGCACATAGACCATCGCCAATGGGCACTGCACCACACCAGGAAGCTGTTTTTAGCAGCAGTAGCCGGTGTATAGGCTACAGTGGATAATACTAGATAAGGGGTTCTCCAACTTGAGGCCAGGGACCCCTTTTGCAACAGCAAATTCATCAGGGACCCCCTCATAACTCCAGTGAGATAGAAACAGCATACAAGGAGTTTTACTATGTCGGGCCCTGGGGAAGAACATTTTACAAGGCCCACCTCTTTGCATCGGAGAGAAAATCTTGCAGTTTTCAAGCTAATTTCCTGCAATTCTACAAGCCTCTGTTTTGGTAAAAAGCTGAGGGATGGGCCTGGAGAAATGTAACCACTCAAACTAGAAAGAGCTATGGGTGCAAGGACTGACCATCTATGATATCAAAAGTAGAGTTGTAACAATGTTTTGAGGCTATACAGTTTTTACATTTACATCGTTACGACAGTTGAACTTAGCTCATGAAGCATTCATAAGTTATATTCTTCAAGAATCAATGGGTATATCAAAAATTGATGTAGCAACTAAGGATTCTAGCTTTAAACTACAGTGCATTTATGTTAAAGGGGGCTTTAATATTCTAAAAAAAACATAACAAATATATATTATATATATTTTTTAATTGGAGTGACGGCTATGATTTAGCAGCGCGGCCCGCCGCTGCTAAATGACTATAGGGGAAACACTGACACAGCAACATATATTTAGAAGCAGCTCAACCTTAGACTACATAGACTAGACTGCTGGATACATAAAGCAGCAAATATACAGTGTCCATCTAAGGACCTGTAGGGTCACGCAGCACTAAATAAGCCTGTCTGAGTCCCAAATCGCACCCTATTCCCTATATAGTGCACTCATTTTGACTACACCCCTATGGACCCTGGTCAAAAGTAGTGCACTATAAAGGGAATAGGGTGCCATTTGAGACGTAACTTACGTCTAAAATAGCTTCCTCTCATCGGATTCTGTTCCTGGACGTATTCATTAGGGCAAACCCTAGCAAAACATATTGCAACGACGAACGTTTTAAAACAAAAAATTTGTGTTTCTTATTGGACAAGTTCAGATAGCCCCTTCCTGTTTCAGTCCGTTTTCTAACGTTTGGTCTCTAGTGAATACGACCCTGGTAGAGCAATATGATAAAGCAATATTATATATATAATATTATATATAAATGTAATATACAGTGAGGGAAAAAAGTATTCAATCCCCTGCTGATTTTGTACATTTGCCCACTGACAAAGAAATGATCAGTCCATAATTTTAATGGTAGGTTTATTTGAACAGTGAGAGACAGAATAACAAAAAAATCCAGAAAACGCATGTCAAAAATGTTATAAATTGATTTGCATTTTAATGAGGGAAATAAGTATTTGACCCCCTCTCAATCAGAAAGATTTCTGGATCCCAGGAGTCTTTTATACAGGTAACGAGCTGAGATTAGGAGCACACTCTTAAAGGGAGTGCTCCTAATCTCAGTTTGTTACCTGTATAAAAGACACCTGTCCACAGAAGCAATCAATCAATCAGATTCCAAACTCTCCACCATGGCCAAGACCAAAGAGCTCTCCAAGGATGTCAGGGACAAGATTGTAGACCTACACAAGGCTGGAATGGGCTACAAGACCATCGCCAAGCAGCTTGGTGAGAAGGTGACAACAGTTGGTGCAATTATTAGCAAATGGAAGAAACACAAAATAACTGTCAATCTCCCTCGGCCTGGGGCTCCATGCAAGATCTCACCTCGTGGAGTTGCAATGATCATGAGAACGGTGAGGAATCAGCCCAGAACTACACAGGAGGATCTTGTCAATGATCTCAAGGCAGCTGGGATCATAGTCACCAAAAAAACAATTGGTAACACACTACGCCGTGAAGGACTGAAATCCTGCAGCGCCCGCAAGGTCACCCTACTCAAGAAAGCACATATACAGGGCCGTCTGAATTTTGCCAATGAACATCTGAATGATTCAGAGGAGAACTGGGTGAAAGTGTTGTGGTCAGATGAGACCAAAATCGAGCTCTTTGGCATCAACTCAACTTGCCGTGTTTGGAGGAGGAGGAATGCTGCCTATGACCCCAAGAACACCATCCCCACCGTCAAACATGGAGGTGGAAACATTATGTTTTGGAGGTGTTTTTCTGCTAAGGGGACAGGACAACTTCACCGCATCAAAGGGACGATGGACAGGGCCGTGTACCGTCAAATCTTGGGTGAGAACCTCCTTCCCTCAGCCAGGGTATTGAAAATGGGTTGTGGATGGGTATTCCAGCATGACAATGACCCAAAACACACGGCCAAGGCAACAAAGGAGTGTCTCAAGAAGAAGCACATTAAGGTCCTGGAGTGGCCTAGCCAGTCTCCAGACCTTAATCCCATAGAAAATCTGTGGAGGGAGCTGAAGGTTCGAGTTGCCAAACGTCACCCTCGAAACCTTAATGACTTGGAGAAGATCTGCAAAGAGGAGTGGGGCAAAATCCCTCCTGAGATGTGTGCAAACCTGGTGGCCAACTACAAGAAACGTCTGACCTCTGTGATTGCCAACAAGGGTTTTGCCACCAAGTACTAAGTCATGTTTTGCAGAGGGGTCAAATACTTATTTCCCTCATTAAAATGCAACTCAATTTATAACATTTTTGACATGAGTTTGTCTGGATTTTGTTGTTGTTATTCTGTCTCTCACTGTTCAATTAAACCTACCATTAAAATTATAGAGTGATCATGTCTTTGTCAGTGGGCAAACGTACAAAATCAGCAGGGGATCAAATACTTTTTTCCCTCACTGTAGATCATATTGATTAGCCAATATTGATAGAGCAACATGGTGTGTATTGATCCAGTGGTCAGTAGGGTAGCAGGGTAATGAGGACTAAGGGGATAATGATGATGGTCGTGCAGCAGGGTAATGAGGACTAAGGGGATGATGGTCGTACAGCAGGGTAATGAGGACTAAGGGGATAATGATGATGGTTGTACAGCAGGGTAATGAGGACTAAGGGGATAATGATGGTCGTGCAGCAGGGCGATGAGGACTAAGGGGATAATGATGGTCGTGCAGCAGGGTAATGGGACAAAGGCAATAATGATGATAGTCCTCATTACCCTGCTGCACGACCATCATCATTATCCCCTTAGTCCTCATTACCCTGCTGCACGACCATCATCATTATTGCCTGTCCTCATTACCCTGCTGCACGACCATCATTATCCCCTTAGTCCTCATTGCCCTGCTGCACGACCATCATTATCCCCTTAGTCCTCATTGCCCTGCTGCACGACCATCATTATCCCCTTAGTCCTCATTGCCCTGCTGCACGACCATCATTATCCCCTTAGTCCTCATTGCCTTGCTGCACGACCATCATTATCCCCTTAGTCCTCATTACCCTGCTGCATGACCAAGGGGATAATGATGATGGTAGTGCAGCATTGTGTCGTCTCTTTTTGATCATATAATACAACATGGTTGTGCTTTGTTCTCGCTGCTACACTGGAGGCTCATTTTACCACACGCACACAGTGTATGAATATTCATGAGCTGGAGGAGCCCCAGAGAAGAGAAATGCAGCGAGCGACTCTGCCCCTCCCCCACACCTCCCCCTTCCCTCTATAGGATAGGCCTGTTACTGGGACTGCAGGCTGTTACACACATAACACACACCCTGGAGGGAAAAACACACACACACCACACACACCCTGGAGGGAAACACACCTTCACACAACACACACCCTGGAGGTTAACACACTTTCACACAACACACACCTTCACACAACACACACCCTGGAGGTTAACACACCTTCACACAACACACACCCTGGAGGTTAACACACTTTCACACAACACACACCCTGTAGGGGCGAGCACACCTTCACACACGCACAGACGATCCTGACTGACCAGCCAGGGTAAAGGTCACAGACGATCCTGACTGAGCAGCCAGGGTAAAGGTCACAGACGATCCTGACTGAGCAGCCAGGGTAAAGGTCACAGACGATCCTGACTGAGCAGCCAGGGTAAAGGTCACAGACGATCCTGACTGACCAGCCAGGGTAAAGGTCACAGACGATCCTGACTGACCAGCCAGGGTAAAGGTCACAGACGATCCTGACTGACCAGCCAGGGTAAAGGTCACAGATGATCCTGACTGACCGACCGGCCAGGGTATAGGTCACAGACGATCCTGACTGACCAGCCAGGGTAAAGGTCACAGACGATCCTGACTGACCAGCCAGGGTAAAGGTCACAGACGATCCTGACTGACCAGCCAGGGTAAAGGTCACAGATGATCCTGACTGACCGACCGGCCAGGGTATAGGTCACAGAGAATCCTTAATGACTGACTGGCCAGGGTAAAGGTCACAAAGGATCCTGACTGACATAGTGGTGAGGCTGTATGTTAATGAGACCTCCAACCTCTACTAGACCAGAGCAAGATAACCCATAGTGGTGAGGCTGTATGTTAATGTACTCAGCTAATAACCTCAGGACAGGGCTAACCTGGCTCTGTCCTGTTACTCAGCTAATAACCTCAGGACAGGGCTAACCTGGCTCTGTCCTATTACTCAGCTAATAACCTCAGGACAGGGCTAACCTGGCTGTGTCCTATTACTCAGCTAATAACCTCAGGACAGGGCTAACCTGGCTGTGCCCTGTTACTCAGCTAATAACCTCAGGTCAGGGCTAACCTGGCTCTGTCCTGTTACTCAGCTAATAACCTCAGGACAGGGCTAACCTGGCTCTGTCCTATTACTCAGCTAATAACCTCAGGACAGGGCTAACCTGGCTCTGTCCTGTTACTCAGCTAATAACCTCAGGACAGGGCTAACCTGGCTGTGTCCTGTTACTCAGCTAATAACCTCAGGTCAGGGCTAACCTGGCTGTGTCCTATTACTCAGCTAATAACCTCAGGACAGGGCTAACCTGGCTGTGTCCTATTACTCAGCTAATAACCTCAGGACAGGGCTAACCTGGCTCTGTCCTGTTACTCAGCTAATAACCTCAGGACAGGGCTAACCTGGCTCTGTCCTATTACTCAGCTAATAACCTCAGGACAGGGCTAACCTGGCTGTGTCCTATTACTCAGCTAATAACCTCAGGACAGGGCTAACCTGGCTCTGTCCTGTTACTCAGCTAATAACCTCAGGACAGGGCTAACCTGGCTGTGTCCTATTACTCAGCTAATAACCTCAGGTCAGGGCTAACCTGGCTGTGTCCTGTTACTCAGCTAATAACCTCAGGTCAGGGCTAACCTGGCTGTGTCCTATTACTCAGCTAATAACCTCAGGACAGGGCTAACCTGGCTGTGTCCTATTACTCAGCTAATAACCTCAGGACAGGGCTAACCTGGCTGTGTCCTATTACTCAGCTAATAACCTCAGGACAGGGCTAACCTGGCTCTGTCCTGTTACTCAGCTAATAACCTCAGGACAGGGCTAACCTGGCTGTGTCCTATTACTCAGCTAATAACCTCAGGACAGGGCTAACCTGGCTGTGTCCTGTTACTCAGCTAATAACCTCAGGACAGGGCTAACCTGGCTGTGTCCTATTACTCAGCTAATAACCTCAGGACAGGGCTAACCTGGCTCTGTCCTGTTACTCAGCTAATAACCTCAGGACAGGGCTAACCTGGCTGTGTCCTGTTACTCAGCTAATAACCTCAGGACAGGGCTAACCTGGCTGTGTCCTGTTACTCAGCTAATAACCTCAGGACAGGGCTAACCTGGCTGTGTCCTGTTACTCAGCTAATAACCTCAGGACAGGGCTAACCTGGCTGTGTCCTATTACTCAGCTAATAACCTCAGGACAGGGCTAACCTGGCTGTGTCCTGTTACTCAGCTAATAACCTCAGGACAGGGCTAACCTGGCTGTGTCCTGTTACTCAGCTAATAACCTCAGGTCAGGGCTAACCTGGCTGTGTCCTGTTACTCAGCTAATAACCTCAGGTCAGGGCTAACCTGGCTCTGTCCTGTTACTCAGTTAATAACCTCAGGACAGGGCTAACCTGGCTGTGTCCTATTACTCAGCTAATAACCTCAGGACAGGGCTAACCTGGCTGTGTCCTATTACTCAGCTAATAACCTCAGGACAGGGCTAACCTGGCTGTGTCCTATTACTCAGCTAATAACCTCAGGACAGGGCTAACCTGGCTGTGTCCTATTACTCAGCTAATAACCTCAGGACAGGGCTAACCTGGCTGTGTCCTATTACTCAGCTAATAACCTCAGGACAGGGCTAACCTGGCTGTGTCCTATTACTCAGCTAATAACCTCAGGACAGGGCTAACCTGGCTCTGTCCTGTTACTCAGCTAATAACCTCAGGACAGGGCTAACCTGGCTCTGTCCTATTACTCAGCTAATAACCTCAGGACAGGGCTAACCTGGCTGTGTCCTGTTACTCAGCTAATAACCTCAGGACAGGGCTAACCTGGCTCTGTCCTGTTACTCAGCTAATAACCTCAGGACAGGGCTAACCTGGCTGTGTCCTATTACTCAGCTAATAACCTCAGGACAGGGCTAACCTGGCTGTGTCCTATTACTCAGCTAATAACCTCAGGACAGGGCTAACCTGGCTCTGTCCTGTTACTCAGCTAATAACCTCAGGACAGGGCTAACCTGGCTGTGTCGTATTACTCAGCTAATAACCTCAGGACAGGGCTAACCTGGCTGTGTCCTGATACTCAGCTAATAACCTCAGGACAGGGCTAACCTGGCTGTGTCCTATTACTCAGCTAATAACCTCAGGACAGGGCTAACCTGGCTGTGTCCTATTACTCAGCTAATAACCTCAGGACAGGGCTAACCTGGCTGTGTCCTGTTACTCAGCTAATAACCTCAGGTCAGGGCTAACCTGGCTGTGTCCTGTTACTCAGCTAATAACCTCAGGACAGGGCTAACCTGGCTGTGTCCTGTTACTCAGCTAATAACCTCAGGTCAGGGCTAACCTGGCTGTGTCCTGTTACTCAGCTAATAACCTCAGGACAGGGCTAACCTGGCTGTGTCCTATTACTCAGCTAATAACCTCAGGACAGGGCTAACCTGGCTCTGTCCTGTTACTCAGCTAATAACCTCAGGACAAGGCTAACCTGGCTGTGTCCTATTACTCAGCTAATAACCTCAGGACAGGGCTAACCTGGCTCTGTCCTGTTACTCAGCTAATAACCTCAGGACAGGGCTAACCTGGCTGTGTCCTGTTACTCAGCTAATAACCTCAGGACAGGGCTAACCTGGCTCTGTCACTCAGCTAATAACCTCAGGACAGGGCTAACCTGGCTCTGTCCTGTTACTCAGCTAATAACCTCAGGACAGGGCTAACCTGGCTCTGTCCTATTACTCAGCTAATAACCTCAGGTCAGGGCTAACCTGGCTGTGTCCTATTACTCAGCTAATAACCTCAGGACAGGGCTAACCTGGCTGTGTCCTGTTACTCAGCTAATAACTTCAGGACAGGGCTAACCTGGCTGTGTCCTGTTACTCAGCTAATAACCTCAGGTCAGGGCTAACCTGGCTGTGTCCTATTACTCAGCTAATAACCTCAGGACAGGGCTAACCTGGCTGTGTCCTATTACTCAGCTAATAACCTCAGGACAGGGCTAACCTGGCTGTGTCCTGTTACTCAGCTAATAACCTCAGGACAGGGCTAACCTGGCTGTGTCCTATTACTCAGCTAATAACCTCAGGACAGGGCTAACCTGGCTGTGTCCTATTACTCAGCTAATAACCTCAGGACAGGGCTAACCTGGCTGTGTCCTATTACTCAGCTAATAACCTCAGGTCAGGGCTAACCTGGCTCTGTCCTGTTACTCAGCTAATAACCTCAGGACAGGGCTAACCTGGCTGTGTCCTGTTACTCAGCTAATAACCTCAGGACAGGGCTAACCTGGCTGTGTCCTGTTACTCAGCTAATAACCTCAGGACAGGGCTAACCTGGCTGTGTCCTATTACTCAGCTAATAACCTCAGGACAGGGCTAACCTGGCTGTGTCCTGTTACTCAGCTAATAACCTCAGGACAGGGCTAACCTGGCTGTGCCCTGTTACTCAGCTAATAACCTCAGGACAGGGCTAACCTGGCTCTGTCCTGTTACTCAGCTAATAACCTCAGGACAGGGCTAACCTGGCTGTGTCCTATTACTCAGCTAATAACCTCAGGACAGGGCTAACCTGGCTGTGTCCTGTTACTCAGCTAATAACCTCAGGACAGGGCTAACCTGGCTCTGTCCTGTTACTCAGCTAATAACCTCAGGACAGGGCTAACCTGGCTGTGTCCTGTTACTCAGCTAATAACCTCAGGACAGGGCTAACCTGGCTGTGTCCTATTACTCAGCTAATAACCTCAGGACAGGGCTAACCTGGCTGTGTCCTGTTACTCAGCTAATAACCTCAGGACAGGGCTAACCTGGCTCTGTCCTATTACTCAGCTAATAACCTCAGGACAGGGCTAACCTGGCTGTGTCCTGTTACTCAGCTAATAACCTCAGGACAGGGCTAACCTGGCTGTGTCCTATTACTCAGCTAATAACCTCAGGTCAGGGCTAACCTGGCTGTGTCCTGTTACTCAGCTAATAACCTCAGGACAGGGCTAACCTGGCTGTGTCCTGTTACTCAGCTAATAACCTCAGGACAGGGCTAACCTGGCTGTGTCCTGTTACTCAGCTAATAACCTCAGGACAGGGCTAACCTGGCTGTGTCCTATTACTCAGCTAATAACCTCAGGTCAGGGCTAACCTGGCTGTGTCCTGTTACTCAGCTAATAACCTCAGGACAGGGCTAACCTGGCTGTGTCCTGTTACTCAGCTAATAACCTCAGGACAGGGCTAACCTGGCTCTGTCCTGTTACTCAGCTAATAACCTCAGGACAGGGCTAACCTGGCTGTGTCCTGTTACTCAGCTAATAACCTCAGGACAGGGCTAACCTGGCTGTGTCCTGTTACTCAGCTAATTACAATGAAAATAAGGAAAACCTGCACTTGCTGGAATACTTTAGCAGTTTTCATGTATTTTAGCAGCAGCAGAGGTCAACAATACATTCAAACTGCAACAGTATTCCAGTGAGGGCGGGGTTTCCCTTTTATTTTGTATATTTGAACCCTGCACCTGAAGACTTTCTGACAGCCCACTACAGGCCGTTTGATGTGAGCACGCCGTCGACTTTTCATCCTCAGCTAATTACACCACACTCTCCATCTACACCAGGATCAATAGGTCACGCCTGGACTGGAGCCATCTGGCAGACAGGGTCAGACAACTGGAGTGAAAGGAGAGGGTGGGTAAGGGGATTGGATTATTATTTATGTTAGGGGAGTGTTTGGGGTAAGGTGAGGTGAGGAGGGGGTGAGGGGACTGTGTATAAGAGGGATGTGTTGAGATGAGTGATTGTAGTTACATAAGTAGCAGTACATTAAGGGTGGTGTGTTCTGGTATGGACCCAGGACAGTGCAGGGCAGTTACAGGAGTTACTACTCGTCAAACATCTCATTCCAAAATCATGTAGTTGGTCTCCCCTTCACAGCTATAAACAGCCTCCACTCGTCTGGGAAGGCTTTCCACTAGATGTTGGAACATTGCTGCAGGGCCCTGCTTCCATTCAGCCACAAGAGCATTAGTGAGGTCGGGCACTGATGTTGGGCGATTAGGCCTGGCTCGCAGTCGGTGTTCCAATTCATCCCAAAGGTGTTCGATGAGGTGGAGGTCAGGGCTCTGTCAAGTTCTTCCACACCGACCTTTCTGTATGGACCTCACTTTGTGCACGGGGGCATTGTCATACTGAAACAGGAAAGGGCCTTCACAAAACTGTTGCCACAAAGTTGGAAGCACAGAATCGTCTAGAATGTCATTGTATGCTGTAGTGTTAAGATTTTCCTTCACTGGAACTATGGCGCCTAGCCCGAACCATAAAAAACATCCGCAGTCCAATGCAGGTAGCGTTCTCCTGGCATCCGCCAAACCCTGATTCGTCTGTCGGACTGCCAGATGGTGAAGCGTGATTTATCACTCCAGAGAACGCGTTTCCACTGCTCCAGAGTCCAATGGAGGCGAGCTTTACACCACTCATCTTAGGCTTGTGTGCGGCTGCTCGGGCACGGAAACCCTTTTCATGAAGCTCCCGACTAACAGTTGTTGTGCTGACGTTGCTTCCAGAGGCAGTTTGGAACTCGGTAGTGAGTGTTGCAACCGAGGACAGACTATCGTTAAGCGCTATGCATTTCAGCCCTCGGCAGTCCCGTTCTGTGAGCTTGTGTGGCCTACCACTTCGCGGCTGGGGCAGCTCTAGCTGGGCAGAAATTAGACGAACTGACTTGTTGGAAAGGTGGCATCCTATGATGGTGCCACGTTGAAAGTCACGGAGCTCTTCAGTATGGGACATTCTACTGCTAATGTTTGTCTATGGAGATTGCATGGCGGTGTGCTCGATTTTATATACTGGTCAACAACGGGTGTGGCTGAAATAGCCGAATCCACTAATTTGAAGGGGTGTCCACATACCTTTGGCCATATAGTGTATATAAGAGCTGGTAGGATGACCAATACACCAGTTACAGGAGTGACCTAGATAGGAGCTGGTAGGATGACCACTAGGCCAGTTACAGTGATCCAGATAAGAGCTGGCAGGATGACCAATACCCCAGTTACAGGAGTGATCTAGATAAGAGCTGATAGGATGACCACTAGGCCAGTTACAGTGACCTAGATAAGAGCTGGTAGGATGACCACTAGGCCAGTTACAGTGATCTAGATAAGAGCTGGTAGGATGACCACTAGGCCAGTTACAGTGATCTAGATAAGAGCTGGTAGGATGACCAATACCCCAGTTACAGTGATCTAGATAAGAGCTGGTAGGATGACCACTAGGCCAGATGTATGGTGTAGTGTCGTACCTCCTCCCTGCATCATCTTGTATATCTTGCTCTCGATGTGGAGCTGTGGGTGCTTGGTCTTCACACATTCTAGCTTGATGGCCACCTCCTCTCCTACGGAGATATCAGTACCTAGAGAGAGACACAGACAGATTAGATATGAACATTGAAAATTGGTCAACTTCTTCTTTGAATATCTTAGAAAGCTTGTAGGATTCGTTAAAAGAAACCGGACTTGCACTAAAACTCCACCACATATCACGAAATGGAAATATTCACAGACCAGATATTGTAGCCGAATTACACGCACAGGATCATTGGCCTCATAGGCTCACTCATACGTCCACACCACAGGATCATAGGCCTCATACGTCCACACCACGGGATCATAGGCTCACTCATACGTCCACACCATGGGATCATTGGCCTCATAGGCTCACTCATACGTCCACACCACAGGATCATAGGCCTCATACGTCCACACCACGGGATCATAGGCTCACTCATACGTCCACACCATGGGATCATAGGCTCACTCATACATCCACACCACAGGATCATAGGCCTCATAGGCTCACTCATACGTCCACACCACAGGATCATAGGCCTCATAGGCTCACTCATACGTCCACACCACAGGATCATAGGCTCACTCATACGTCCACACCACAGGATCATAGGCTCACTCATACGTCCACACCACAGGATCATAGGCTCACTCATACGTCCACACCACAGGATCATAGGCTGACTCATACGTCCACACCACAGGATCATAGGCTCACTCATACGTCCACACCACAGGATCATAGGCTCACTCATACGTCCACACCACAGGATCATAGGCTCACTCATACGTCCACACCACAGGATCATAGGCTCACTCATACGTCAACACCACAGGATCATAGGCTGACTCATACGTCCACACCACAGGATCATAGGCTGACTCATACGTCCACACCACAGGATCATAGGCTCCCTCATACGTCCACACCACAGGATCATAGGCCTCATACGTCCACACCACAGGATCATAGGCTCACTCATACGTCCACACCACAGGATCATAGGCTGACTCATACGTCCACACCACAGGATCATAGGCTCACTCATACGTCCACACCACAGGATCATAGGCTCACTCATACGTCCACACCACAGGATCATAGGCTCACTCATACGTCCACACCACAGGATCATAGGCTCACTCATACGTCCACACCACAGGATCATAGGCTCACTCATACGTCCACACCACAGGATCATAGGCTCACTCATACGTCCACACCACAGGATCATAGGGATGGGCGATATGGCCTAAAACTCATATCTTGATATTTTCTAATTTATGGCCAATTCACGATATATATATATATTTAAAAAATGTTCTCTCTAAATAAGCTTTGTTGTACAATTAAAGGTCAAATGCACTGCATTTAAAACAGTCAGCAATAATCTAATGAATTCATGGATTGTGAAATTATACCTAGGCTGAATATATGCCTTCCACAACCATAAGACATTTACATTTTAGTCATTTAGCAGATGCTCTTATCCAGAACGACTTACAGGAGTAATTAGGGTTAAGTGCCTTGCTCAAGAGCACAGACATATTTATTTTACCTAGTCGGCTCGGGGATTCCCTTTCGGTTACTGGCCCAAAACTCTTAACCGCTAGGTTAAATAGTTTTACCTGCTTTTTTTGCAATAATCACTGATCTGGCTTTCGGGTCGGTCTATAAAAATGTACAAACGTAACCAGAACCCATGCATAATGCACATTCACTAATATTGTAGCAGGCATTACAGAAAATTAACACAGGTCTCATTAACAATCTCTCAAGCATACGCCCACGTGCTAGTAAGTAGACAGCTAATAGTTATATTTGCTAGCTTAACAGGGCAAAACAGTTGAATTGTTATGAACACACCCTCCTGTCCTTCTCCAGCTGTTTGAACAGCATGCTAGCCTGTTCACTTTGTTCAGATGTTTGTTCAGACTAAAATGCTACTAGCGATATGTGGTACCGCTAGTAGAGAGACAACCTGGACATTAATTTTCCAGAATAAGTGTTCATTGGTACATCCGTTTTAGTATTGACTGCTCTGCTCTAAATCTGGAGAGTTGAAACATATACAGGGTATGGTTAGAAAGGTTCCCTTCTCTATTACAGTCAAATAAATGTCTCAATGTGTTTCCAGTGTCCATATGACCGATTCTGTTGGACCAAACCTCAAATGCAAATAGCGAGTTGAAACCGCTTGTCAGAGAGGAAGAAGTGATCTCTCATCTTTGTTGTTGTGAGTGGAAGGGGGAGGGGCTTGGTGTGTGTGTAAACCATAGAGGAAGAGACGAAGCGAGAGGTTTCACTTTCGCCAAAATCGGTCCAAAATAAGCCCAATGCGTTTCTATGGGCTTATTTTGGACCTAAGCTTGTCGCCTGCCTTCCCACCTTCGGGACGACGGTGTCTCCGTCCCGCTTTCCCCCATCTCTCTATAACTCTGTCCCTCTTTTCCTCGTCTCTCTATAACTCTGTCCCTCTGTCCCCCGTCTCTCTATAACTCTCTGTCCCCCGTCTCTCTATAACTCTCTGTCCCTCTATAACTCTGTCCCTCTTTCTCCCGTCTCTCTATAACTCTGTCCCTCTTTTCCTCGTCTCTCTATAACTCTGTCCCCCGTCTCTCTATAACTCTCTGTCCCCCGTCTCTCTATAACTCTGTCCCTCTTCCCCCGTCTCTCTATAACTCTCTGTCCCTCTATAACTCTGTCCCTCTTTCCCCGTCTCTCTATAACTCTGTCCCTCTTTCCCCCGTCTCTCTATAACTCTGTCCCTCTTTCTCCCGTCTCTCTATAACTCTGTCCCCCGTCTCTCTATAACTCTCTGTCCCCCGTCTCTCTATAACTCTGTCCCTCTTCCCCCGTCTCTCTATAACTCTCTGTCCCTCTATAACTCTGTCCCTCTTTCCCCCGTCTCTCTATAACTCTGTCCCTCTTCCCCCGTCTCTCTATAACTCTCTGTCCCTCTTTCCCCGTCTCTCTATAACTCTGTCCCTCTTCCCCCGTCTCTCTATGACTCTCTGTCCCTCTTCCCCCGTCTCTCTATAACTCTGTCCCTCTTCCCCCGTCTCTCTATAACTCTGTCCCTCTTTCTCCCGTCTCTCTATAACTCTGTCCCCCGTCTCTCTATAACTCTCTGTCCCCCGTCTCTATAACTCTGTCCCTCTTCCCCCGTCTCTCTATAACTCTCTGTCCCTCTATAACTCTGTCCCTCTTCCCCCGTCTCTCTATAACTCTGTCCCTCTTTCCCCGTCTCTCTATAACTCTGTCCCTCTTTCCCCGTCCCTCTATAACTCTGTCCCTCTTCCCCCGTCTCTCTATAACTCTGTCCCTCTTTCCCCGTCTCTCTATAACTCTGTCCCTCTTTCCCCGTCTCTCTATAACTCTGTCCCTCTTTCCCCGTCTCTCTATAACTCTGTCCCTCTTTCTCCCGTCTCTCTATAACTCTGTCCCTCTTTCCCCGTCTCTCTATAACTCTCTGTCCCTCTATAACTCTGTCCCTCTTTCCCCCGTCTCTCTATAACTCTGTCCCTCTTTCCCCCGTCTCTCTATAACTCTGTCCCTCTTTCCCCCGTCTCTCTATAACTCTGTCCCTCTTTCCCCCGTCTCTCTATAACTCTGTCCCTCTTTCCCCCGTCTCTCTATAACTCTCTGTCCCTCTATAACTCTGTCCCTCTTTCCCCCGTCTCTCTATAACTCTCTGTCCCTCTTTCCCCCGTCTCTCTATAACTCTGTCCCTCTTTCCCCCGTCTCTCTATAACTCTCTGTCCCTCTATAACTCTGTCCCTCTTCCCCCGTCTCTCTATAACTCTCTGTCCCTCTATAACTCTGTCCCTCTTTCCCCGTCTCTCTATAACTCTGTCCCTCTTTCCCCCGTCTCTCTATAACTCTGTCCCTCTTTCCCCCGTCTCTCTATAACTCTCTGTCCCTCTATAACTCTGTCCCTCTTTCCCCCGTCTCTCTATAACTCTGTCCCTCTTTCCCCCGTCTCTCTATAACTCTCTGTCCCTCTATAACTCTGTCCCTCTTCCCCCGTCTCTCTATAACTCTGTCACTCTTTCTCCCGTCTCTCTATAACTCTGTCCCTCTTTCCCCCGTCTCTCTATAACTCTGTCCCTCTGTCCCCCGTCTCTCTATAACTCTTTCCCTCTTCCCCCGTCTCTCTATAACTCTCTGTCCCTCTATAACTCTGTCCCTCTTTCCCCGTCTCTCTATAACTCTGTCCCTCTTTCCCCGTCTCTCTATAACTCTGTCCCTCTTTCTCCCGTCTCTCTATAACTCTGTCCCCCGTCTCTCTATAACTCTCTGTCCCCCGTCTTTCTATAACTCTGTCCCTCTTCCCCCGTCTCTCTATAACTCTCTGTCCCTCTATAACTCTGTCCCTCTTTCCCCCGTCTCTCTATAACACTGTCCCTCTTCCCCCGTCTCTCTATAACTCTCTGTCCCTCTTCCCCCGTCTCTCTATAACTCTCTGTCCCTCTATAACTCTGTCCCTCTTTCCCCCGTCTCTCTATAACTCTGTCCCTCTTCCCCCGTCTCTCTATAACTCTCTGTCCCTCTTTCCCCGTCTCTCTATAACTCTGTCCCTCTTCCCCCGTCTCTCTATGACTCTCTGTCCCTCTTCCCCCGTCTCTCTATAACTCTGTCCCTCTTCCCCCGTCTCTCTATAACTCTGTCCCTCTTTCTCCCGTCTCTCTATAACTCTGTCCCTCTTCCCCCGTCTCTCTATAACTCTGTCCCTCTTTCTCCCGTCTCTCTATAACTCTGTCCCCCGTCTCTCTATAACTCTCTGTCCCCCGTCTCTATAACTCTGTCCCTCTTCCCCCGTCTCTCTATAACTCTCTGTCCCTCTATAACTCTGTCCCTCTTCCCCCGTCTCTCTATAACTCTGTCCCTCTTTCCCCGTCTCTCTATAACTCTGTCCCTCTTTCCCCGTCCCTCTATAACTCTGTCCCTCTTCCCCCGTCTCTCTATAACTCTGTCCCTCTTTCCCCGTCTCTCTATAACTCTGTCCCTCTTTCCCCGTCTCTCTATAACTCTGTCCCTCTTTCCCCGTCTCTCTATAACTCTGTCCCTCTTTCTCCCGTCTCTCTATAACTCTGTCCCTCTTTCCCCGTCTCTCTATAACTCTCTGTCCCTCTATAACTCTGTCCCTCTTTCCCCCGTCTCTCTATAACTCTGTCCCTCTTTCCCCCGTCTCTCTATAACTCTGTCCCTCTTTCCCCCGTCTCTCTATAACTCTGTCCCTCTTTCCCCCGTCTCTCTATAACTCTGTCCCTCTTTCCCCCGTCTCTCTATAACTCTGTCCCTCTTTCCCCCGTCTCTCTATAACTCTCTGTCCCTCTATAACTCTGTCCCTCTTTCCCCCGTCTCTCTATAACTCTCTGTCCCTCTTTCCCCCGTCTCTCTATAACTCTGTCCCTCTTTCCCCCGTCTCTCTATAACTCTCTGTCCCTCTATAACTCTGTCCCTCTTCCCCCGTCTCTCTATAACTCTCTGTCCCTCTATAACTCTGTCCCTCTTTCCCCGTCTCTCTATAACTCTGTCCCTCTTTCCCCCGTCTCTCTATAACTCTGTCCCTCTTTCCCCCGTCTCTCTATAACTCTCTGTCCCTCTATAACTCTGTCCCTCTTTCCCCCGTCTCTCTATAACTCTGTCCCTCTTTCCCCCGTCTCTCTATAACTCTCTGTCCCTCTATAACTCTGTCCCTCTTCCCCCGTCTCTCTATAACTCTGTCACTCTTTCTCCCGTCTCTCTATAACTCTGTCCCTCTTTCCCCCGTCTCTCTATAACTCTGTCCCTCTGTCCCCCGTCTCTCTATAACTCTTTCCCTCTTCCCCCGTCTCTCTATAACTCTCTGTCCCTCTATAACTCTGTCCCTCTTTCCCCGTCTCTCTATAACTCTGTCCCTCTTTCCCCGTCTCTCTATAACTCTGTCCCTCTTTCTCCCGTCTCTCTATAACTCTGTCCCCCGTCTCTCTATAACTCTCTGTCCCCCGTCTTTCTATAACTCTGTCCCTCTTCCCCCGTCTCTCTATAACTCTCTGTCCCTCTATAACTCTGTCCCTCTTTCCCCCGTCTCTCTATAACACTGTCCCTCTTCCCCCGTCTCTCTATAACTCTCTGTCCCTCTTCCCCCGTCTCTCTATAACTCTCTGTCCCTCTATAACTCTGTCCCTCTTTCCCCCGTCTCTCTATAACTCTGTCCCTCTTCCCCCGTCTCTCTATAACTCTCTGTCCCTCTTTCCCCGTCTCTCTATAACTCTGTCCCTCTTCCCCCGTCTCTCTATGACTCTCTGTCCCTCTTCCCCCGTCTCTCTATAACTCTGTCCCTCTTCCCCCGTCTCTCTATAACTCTGTCCCTCTTTCTCCCGTCTCTCTATAACTCTGTCCCCCGTCTCTCTATAACTCTCTGTCCCTCTATAACTCTGTCCCTCTTTCTCCCGTCTCTCTATAACTCTGTCCCTCTTTCTCCCGTCTCTCTATAACTCTGTCCCTCTTTCCCCCGTCTCTCTATAACTCTGTCCCTCTTTCCCCCGTCTCTCTATAACTCTGTCCCTCTGTCCCCCGTCTCTCTATAACTCTCTGTCCCTCTATAACTCTGTCCCTCTTTCTCCCGTCTCTCTATAACTCTGTCCCTCTTTCCCCCGTCTCTCTATAACTCTGTCCCTCTTTCCCCCGTCTCTCTATAACTCTCTGTCCCTCTATAACTCTGTCCCTCTTCCCCCGTCTCTCTATAACTCTGTCACTCTTTCTCCCGTCTCTCTATAACTCTGTCCCTCTTTCCCCCGTCTCTCTATAACTCTGTCCCTCTTTCCCCCGTCTCTCTATAACTCTCTGTCCCTCTATAACTCTCTTTCCCTCTTCCCCCGTCTCTCTATAACTCTCTGTCCCTCTATAACTCTGTCCCTCTTTCCCCGTCTCTCTATAACTCTGTCCCTCTTTCCCCGTCTCTCTATAACTCTGTCCCTCTTTCTCCCGTCTCTCTATAACTCTGTCCCCCGTCTCTCTATAACTCTCTGTCTCCCGTCTCTCTATAACTCTGTCCCTCTTCCCCCGTCTCTCTATAACTCTCTGTCCCTCTATAACTCTGTCCCTCTTTCCCCCGTCTCTCTATAACTCTGTCCCTCTTCCCCCGTCTCTCTATAACTCTCTGTCCCTCTTTCCCCGTCTCTCTATAACTCTCTGTCCCTCTATAACTCTGTCCCTCTTTCCCCCGTCTCTCTATAACTCTGTCCCTCTTCCCCCGTCTCTCTATAACTCTCTGTCCCTCTTTCCCCGTCTCTCTATAACTCTGTCCCTCTTCCCCCGTCTCTCTATGACTCTCTGTCCCTCTTCCCCCGTCTCTCTATAACTCTGTCCCTCTTCCCCCGTCTCTCTATAACTCTGTCCCTCTTTCTCCCGTCTCTCTATAACTCTGTCCCCCGTCTCTCTATAACTCTCTGTCCCTCTATAACTCTGTCCCTCTTTCTCCCGTCTCTCTATAACTCTGTCCCTCTTTCTCCCGTCTCTCTATAACTCTGTCCCTCTTTCCCCCGTCTCTCTATAACTCTGTCCCTCTTTCCCCCGTCTCTCTATAACTCTCTGTCCCTCTATAACTCTGTCCCTCTTTCCCCCGTCTCTCTATAACTCTCTGTCCCTCTATAACTCTGTCCCTCTTTCCCCCGTCTCTCTATAACTCTGTCCCTCTTTCCCCCGTCTCTCTATAACTCTCTGTCCCTCTATAACTCTGTCCCTCTTCCCCCGTCTCTCTATAACTCTGTCACTCTTTCTCCCGTCTCTCTATAACTCTGTCCCTCTTTCCCCCGTCTCTCTATAACTCTGTCCCTCTTTCCCCCGTCTCTCTATAACTCTCTGTCCCTCTATAACTCTCTTTCCCTCTTCCCCCGTCTCTCTATAACTCTCTGTCCCTCTATAACTCTGTCCCTCTTTCCCCGTCTCTCTATAACTCTGTCCCTCTTTCCCCGTCTCTCTATAACTCTGTCCCTCTTTCTCCCGTCTCTCTATAACTCTGTCCCCCGTCTCTCTATAACTCTCTGTCTCCCGTCTCTCTATAACTCTGTCCCTCTTCCCCCGTCTCTCTATAACTCTCTGTCCCTCTATAACTCTGTCCCTCTTTCCCCCGTCTCTCTATAACTCTGTCCCTCTTCCCCCGTCTCTCTATAACTCTCTGTCCCTCTTTCCCCGTCTCTCTATAACTCTCTGTCCCTCTATAACTCTGTCCCTCTTTCCCCCGTCTCTCTATAACTCTGTCCCTCTTTCCCCGTCTCTCTATAACTCTGTCCCTCTTCCCCCGTCTCTCTATGACTCTCTGTCCCTCTTCCCCCGTCTCTCTATAACTCTGTCCCTCTTCCCCCGTCTCTCTATAACTCTGTCCCTCTTTCTCCCGTCTCTCTATAACTCTGTCCCCCGTCTCTCTATAACTCTCTGTCCCTCTATAACTCTGTCCCTCTTTCTCCCGTCTCTCTATAACTCTGTCCCTCTTTCTCCCGTCTCTCTATAACTCTGTCCCTCTTTCCCCCGTCTCTCTATAACTCTGTCCCTCTTTCCCCCGTCTCTCTATAACTCTCTGTCCCTCTATAACTCTGTCCCTCTTTCCCCCGTCTCTCTATAACTCTCTGTCCCTCTATAACTCTGTCCCTCTTTCCCCCGTCTCTCTATAACTCTCTGTCCCTCTATAACTCTGTCCCTCTTCCCCCGTCTCTCTATAACTCTGTCACTCTTTCTCCCGTCTCTCTATAACTCTGTCCCTCTTTCCCCCGTCTCTCTATAACTCTGTCCCTCTTTCCCCCGTCTCTCTATAACTCTCTGTCCCTCTATAACTCTCTTTCCCTCTTCCCCCGTCTCTCTATAACTCTCTGTCCCTCTATAACTCTGTCCCTCTTTCCCCGTCTCTCTATAACTCTGTCCCTCTTTCCCCGTCTCTCTATAACTCTGTCCCTCTTTCTCCCGTCTCTCTATAACTCTGTCCCCCGTCTCTCTATAACTCTCTGTCTCCCGTCTCTCTATAACTCTGTCCCTCTTCCCCCGTCTCTCTATAACTCTCTGTCCCTCTATAACTCTGTCCCTCTTTCCCCCGTCTCTCTATAACTCTGTCCCTCTTCCCCCGTCTCTCTATAACTCTCTGTCCCTCTTTCCCCGTCTCTCTATAACTCTCTGTCCCTCTATAACTCTGTCCCTCTTTCCCCCGTCTCTCTATAACTCTGTCCCTCTTCCCCGTCTCTCTATAACTCTCTGTCCCTCTTTCCCCGTCTCTCTATAACTCTGTCCCTCTTCCCCCGTCTCTCTATGACTCTCTGTCCCTCTTCCCCCGTCTCTCTATAACTCTGTCCCTCTTCCCCCGTCTCTCTATAACTCTGTCCCTCTTTCTCCCGTCTCTCTATAACTCTGTCCCCCGTCTCTCTATAACTCTCTGTCCCCCGTCTCTATAACTCTGTCCCTCTTCCCCCGTCTCTCTATAACTCTCTGTCCCTCTATAACTCTGTCCCTCTTCCCCCGTCTCTCTATAACTCTGTCCCTCTTTCCCCGTCTCTCTATAACTCTGTCCCTCTTTCCCCGTCTCTCTATAACTCTGTCCCTCTTTCCCCGTCTCTCTATAACTCTCTGTCCCTCTATAACTCTGTCCCTCTTCCCCCGTCTCTCTATAACTCTGTCCCTCTTTCCCCGTCTCTCTATAACTCTGTCCCTCTTCCCCCGTCTCTCTATAACTCTGTCCCTCTTTCCCCGTCTCTCTATAACTCTGTCCCTCTTTCCCCGTCTCTCTATAACTCTGTCCCTCTTTCCCCGTCTCTCTATAACTCTGTCCCTCTTTCTCCCGTCTCTCTATAACTCTGTCCCTCTTTCCCCGTCTCTCTATAACTCTGTCCCTCTTTCTCCCGTCTCTCTATAACTCTGTCCCTCTTTCCCCCGTCTCTCTATAACTCTGTCCCTCTTTCCCCCGTCTCTCTATAACTCTGTCCCTCTTTCCCCCGTCTCTCTATAACTCTCTGTCCCTCTATAACTCTGTCCCTCTTCCCCCGTCTCTCTATAACTCTGTCACTCTTTCTCCCGTCTCTCTATAACTCTGTCCCTCTTTCTCCCGTCTCTCTATGACTCTCTGTCCCTCTTCCCCCGTCTCTCTATAACTCTGTCCCTCTTCCCCCGTCTCTCTATAACTCTGTCCCTCTTTCTCCCGTCTCTCTATAACTCTGTCCCCCGTCTCTCTATAACTCTCTGTCCCCCGTCTCTATAACTCTGTCCCTCTTCCCCCGTCTCTCTATAACTCTCTGTCCCTCTATAACTCTGTCCCTCTTCCCCCGTCTCTCTATAACTCTGTCCCTCTTTCCCCGTCTCTCTATAACTCTGTCCCTCTTTCCCCGTCCCTCTATAACTCTGTCCCTCTTCCCCCGTCTCCCTATAACTCTGTCCCTCTTTCCCCGTCTCTCTATAACTCTGTCCCTCTTTCCCCGTCTCTCTATAACTCTGTCCCTCTTTCCCCGTCTCTCTATAACTCTGTCCCTCTTTCTCCCGTCTCTCTATAACTCTGTCCCTCTTTCCCCGTCTCTCTATAACTCTGTCCCTCTTCCCCCGTCTCTCTATAACTCTGTCCCTCTTTCCCCCGTCTCTCTATAACTCTGTCCCTCTTCCCCCGTCTCTCTATAACTCTCTGTCCCTCTATTACTCTGTCCCTCTTTCTCCCGTCTCTCTATAACTCTGTCCCTCTTTCTCCCGTCTCTCTATAACTCTGTCCCTCTTTCCCCCGTCTCTCTATAACTCTGTCCCTCTTTCCCCCGTCTCTCTATAACTCTCTGTCCCTCTATAACTCTGTCCCTCTTTCCCCCATCTCTCTATAACTCTGTCCCTCTTTCCCCCGTCTCTCTATAACTCTCTGTCCCTCTATAACTCTGTCCCTCTTCCCCCGTCTCTCTATAACTCTGTCACTCTTTCTCCCGTCTCTCTATAACTCTGTCCCTCTTTCTCCCGTCTCTCTATAACTCTCTGTCCCTCTTTTTCCCGTCTCTCTATAACTCTGTCCCTCTTTCTCCCGTCTCTCTATAACTCTGTCCCTCTTTCCCCCGTCTCTCTATAACTCTGTCCCTCTTTCCCCCGTCTCTCTATAACTCTCTGTCCCTCTATAACTCTGTCCCTCTTTCCGCCGTCTCTCTATAACTCTCTGTCCCTCTATAACTCTGTCCCTCTTTCCCCCGTCTCTCTATAACTCTGTCCCTCTTTCCCCCGTCTCTCTATAACTCTGTCCCTCTTCCCCCGTCTCTCTATAACTCTGTCACTCTTTCTCCCGTCTCTCTATAACTCTGTCCCTCTTTCCCCCGTCTCTCTATAACTCTGTCCCTCTTTCCCCCGTCTCTCTATAACTCTCTGTCCCTCTATAACTCTCTTTCCCTCTTCCCCCGTCTCTCTATAACTCTCTGTCCCTCTATAACTCTGTCCCTCTTTCCCCGTCTCTCTATAACTCTGTCCCTCTTTCCCCGTCTCTCTATAACTCTGTCCCTCTTTCTCCCGTCTCTCTATAACTCTGTCCCCCGTCTCTCTATAACTCTCTGTCTCCCGTCTCTCTATAACTCTGTCCCTCTTCCCCCGTCTCTCTATAACTCTCTGTCCCTCTATAACTCTGTCCCTCTTTCCCCCGTCTCTCTATAACTCTGTCCCTCTTCCCCCGTCTCTCTATAACTCTCTGTCCCTCTTTCCCCGTCTCTCTATAACTCTCTGTCCCTCTATAACTCTGTCCCTCTTTCCCCCGTCTCTCTATAACTCTGTCCCTCTTCCCCCGTCTCTCTATAACTCTCTGTCCCTCTTTCCCCGTCTCTCTATAACTCTGTCCCTCTTCCCCCGTCTCTCTATGACTCTCTGTCCCTCTTCCCCCGTCTCTCTATAACTCTGTCCCTCTTCCCCCGTCTCTCTATAACTCTGTCCCTCTTTCTCCCGTCTCTCTATAACTCTGTCCCCCGTCTCTCTATAACTCTCTGTCCCCCGTCTCTATAACTCTGTCCCTCTTCCCCCGTCTCTCTATAACTCTCTGTCCCTCTATAACTCTGTCCCTCTTCCCCCGTCTCTCTATAACTCTGTCCCTCTTTCCCCGTCTCTCTATAACTCTGTCCCTCTTTCCCCGTCTCTCTATAACTCTGTCCCTCTTTCCCCGTCTCTCTATAACTCTGTCCCTCTTTCCCCCGTCTCTCTATAACTCTGTCCCTCTTTCCCCCGTCTCTCTATAACTCTCTGTCCCTCTATAACTCTGTCCCTCTTTCCCCCGTCTCTCTATAACTCTCTGTCCCTCTATAACTCTGTCCCTCTGTCCCCCGTCTCTATAACTCTGTCCCTCTTCCCCCGTCTCTCTATAACTCTCTGTCCCTCTATAACTCTGTCCCTCTTCCCCCGTCTCTCTATAACTCTGTCCCTCTTTCCCCGTCTCTCTATAACTCTGTCCCTCTTTCCCCGTCTCTCTATAACTCTGTCCCTCTTTCCCCGTCTCTCTATAACTCTCTGTCCCTCTATAACTCTGTCCCTCTTCCCCCGTCTCTCTATAACTCTGTCCCTCTTTCCCCGTCTCTCTATAACTCTGTCCCTCTTTCCCCGTCTCTCTATAACTCTGTCCCTCTTTCCCCGTCTCTCTATAACTCTGTCCCTCTTTCTCCCGTCTCTCTATAACTCTGTCCCTCTTTCCCCGTCTCTCTATAACTCTGTCCCTCTTTCTCCCGTCTCTCTATAACTCTGTCCCTCTTTCCCCCGTCTCTCTATAACTCTGTCCCTCTTTCCCCCGTCTCTCTATAACTCTGTCCCTCTTTCCCCCGTCTCTCTATAACTCTCTGTCCCTCTATAACTCTGTCCCTCTTCCCCCGTCTCTCTATAACTCTGTCACTCTTTCTCCCGTCTCTCTATAACTCTGTCCCTCTTTCTCCCGTCTCTCTATGACTCTCTGTCCCTCTTCCCCCGTCTCTCTATAACTCTGTCCCTCTTCCCCCGTCTCTCTATAACTCTGTCCCTCTTTCTCCCGTCTCTCTATAACTCTGTCCCCCGTCTCTCTATAACTCTCTGTCCCCCGTCTCTATAACTCTGTCCCTCTTCCCCCGTCTCTCTATAACTCTCTGTCCCTCTATAACTCTGTCCCTCTTCCCCCGTCTCTCTATAACTCTGTCCCTCTTTCCCCGTCTCTCTATAACTCTGTCCCTCTTTCCCCGTCCCTCTATAACTCTGTCCCTCTTCCCCCGTCTCTCTATAACTCTGTCCCTCTTTCCCCGTCTCTCTATAACTCTGTCCCTCTTTCCCCGTCTCTCTATAACTCTGTCCCTCTTTCCCCGTCTCTCTATAACTCTGTCCCTCTTTCTCCCGTCTCTCTATAACTCTGTCCCTCTTTCCCCGTCTCTCTATAACTCTGTCCCTCTTCCCCCGTCTCTCTATAACTCTGTCCCTCTTTCCCCCGTCTCTCTATAACTCTGTCCCTCTTCCCCCGTCTCTCTATAACTCTCTGTCCCTCTATTACTCTGTCCCTCTTTCTCCCGTCTCTCTATAACTCTGTCCCTCTTTCTCCCGTCTCTCTATAACTCTGTCCCTCTTTCCCCCGTCTCTCTATAACTCTGTCCCTCTTTCCCCCGTCTCTCTATAACTCTCTGTCCCTCTATAACTCTGTCCCTCTTTCCCCCGTCTCTCTATAACTCTGTCCCTCTTTCCCCCGTCTCTCTATAACTCTCTGTCCCTCTATAACTCTGTCCCTCTTCCCCCGTCTCTCTATAACTCTGTCACTCTTTCTCCCGTCTCTCTATAACTCTGTCCCTCTTTCTCCCGTCTCTCTATAACTCTCTGTCCCTCTTTTTCCCGTCTCTCTATAACTCTGTCCCTCTTTCTCCCGTCTCTCTATAACTCTGTCCCTCTTTCCCCCGTCTCTCTATAACTCTGTCCCTCTTTCCCCCGTCTCTCTATAACTCTCTGTCCCTCTATAACTCTCTTTCCCTCTTCCCCCGTCTCTCTATAACTCTCTGTCCCCCGTCTCTCTATAACTCTGTCCCTCTTCCCCCGTCTCTCTATAACTCTCTGTCCCTCTATAACTCTGTCCCTCTTTCCCCCGTCTCTCTATAACTCTGTCCCTCTTCCCCCGTCTCTCTATAACTCTCTGTCCCTCTTTCCCCGTCTCTCTATAACTCTGTCCCTCTTCCCCCGTCTCTCTATGACTCTCTGTCCCTCTTCCCCCGTCTCTCTATAACTCTGTCCCTCTTCCCCCGTCTCTCTATAACTCTGTCCCTCTTTCTCCCGTCTCTCTATAACTCTGTCCCCCGTCTCTCTATAACTCTCTGTCCCCCGTCTCTATAACTCTGTCCCTCTTCCCCCGTCTCTCTATAACTCTGTCCCTCTTCCCCCGTCTCTCTATAACTCTGTCCCTCTTTCCCCGTCTCTCTATAACTCTGTCCCTCTTTCCCCGTCCCTCTATAACTCTGTCCCTCTTCCCCCGTCTCTCTATAACTCTGTCCCTCTTTCCCCGTCTCTCTATAACTCTGTCCCTCTTTCCCCGTCTCTCTATAACTCTGTCCCTCTTTCCCCGTCTCTCTATAACTCTGTCCCTCTTTCCCCGTCTCTCTATAACTCTGTCCCTCTTTCCCCGTCTCTCTATAACTCTGTCCCTCTTTCTCCCGTCTCTCTATAACTCTGTCCCTCTTTCCCCGTCTCTCTATAACTCTGTCCCTCTTCCCCCGTCTCTCTATAACTCTGTCCCTCTTTCCCCGTCTCTCTATAACTCTGTCCCTCTTTCCCCGTCTCTCTATAACTCTGTCCCTCTTTCCCCGTCTCTCTATAACTCTGTCCCTCTTCCCCCGTCTCTCTATAACTCTGTCCCTCTTTCCCCGTCTCTCTATAACTCTGTCCCTCTTTCCCCCGTCTCTCTATAACTCTGTCCCGCTTTCCCCCGTCTCTCTATAACTCTGTCCCTATTTCCCTCGTCTCTCTATAACTCTCTATCCCTCTATAACTCTGTCCCTCTTTCCCCGTCTCTCTATAACTCTGTCCCTCGTCTCTCTATAACTCTCTGTCCCTCTATAACTCTTTCCCTCTTCCCCGTCTCTCTATAACTCTCTGTCCCTCTATAACTCTGTCCCTCTTTCCCCGTCTCTCTATAACTCTGTCCCTCTTTCCCCGTCTCTCTATAACTCTGTCCCTCTTTCTCCCGTCTCTCTATAACTCTGTCCCTCTTTCCCCGTCTCTCTATAACTCTCTGTCCCTCTATAACTCTGTCCCTCTTTCCCCCGTCTCTCTATAACTCTGTCCCTCTTTCCCCCGTCTCTCTATAACTCTGTCCCTCTTCCCCCGTCTCTCTATAACTCTCTGTCCCTCTATAACTCTGTCCCTCTTTCTCCCGTCTCTCTATAACTCTGTCCCTCTTTCCCCCGTCTCTCTATAACTCTGTCCCTCTTTCCCCCGTCTCTCTATAACTCTCTGTCCCTCTATAACTCTGTCCCTCTTTCCCCCGTCTCTCTATAACTCTCTGTCCCTCTTTCCCCCGTCTCTCTATAACTCTGTCCCTCTTTCCCCCGTCTCTCTATAACTCTCTGTCCCTCTATAACTCTGTCCCTCTTCCCCCGTCTCTCTATAACTCTCTGTCCCTCTATAACTCTGTCCCTCTTTCCCCCGTCTCTCTATAACTCTGTCCCTCTTTCCCCCGTCTCTCTATAACTCTGTCCCTCTTTCCCCCGTCTCTCTATAACTCTCTGTCCCTCTATAACTCTGTCCCTCTTTCCCCCGTCTCTCTATAACTCTGTCCCTCTTTCCCCCGTCTCTCTATAACTCTCTGTCCCTCTATAACTCTGTCCCTCTTCCCCCGTCTCTCTATAACTCTGTCACTCTTTCTCCCGTCTCTCTATAACTCTGTCCCTCTTTCCCCCGTCTCTCTATAACTCTGTCCCTCTGTCCCCCGTCTCTCTATAACTCTTTCCCTCTTCCCCCGTCTCTCTATAACTCTCTGTCCCTCTATAACTCTGTCCCTCTTTCCCCGTCTCTCTATAACTCTGTCCCTCTTTCCCCGTCTCTCTATAACTCTGTCCCTCTTTCTCCCGTCTCTCTATAACTCTGTCCCCCGTCTCTCTATAACTCTCTGTCCCCCGTCTTTCTATAACTCTGTCCCTCTTCCCCCGTCTCTCTATAACTCTGTCCCTCTTCCCCCGTCTCTCTATAACTCTCTGTCCCTCTTTCCCCGTCTCTCTATAACTCTGTCCCTCTTCCCCCGTCTCTCTATGACTCTCTGTCCCTCTTCCCCCGTCTCTCTATAACTCTGTCCCTCTTCCCCCGTCTCTCTATAACTCTGTCCCTCTTTCTCCCGTCTCTCTATAACTCTGTCCCCCGTCTCTCTATAACTCTCTGTCCCTCTATAACTCTGTCCCTCTTTCTCCCGTCTCTCTATAACTCTGTCCCTCTTTCTCCCGTCTCTCTATAACTCTGTCCCTCTTTCCCCCGTCTCTCTATAACTCTGTCCCTCTTTCCCCCGTCTCTCTATAACTCTCTGTCCCTCTATAACTCTGTCCCTCTTTCCCCCGTCTCTCTATAACTCTCTGTCCCTCTATAACTCTGTCCCTCTTTCCCCCGTCTCTCTATAACTCTGTCCCTCTTTCCCCCGTCTCTCTATAACTCTCTGTCCCTCTATAACTCTGTCCCTCTTCCCCCGTCTCTCTATAACTCTGTCACTCTTTCTCCCGTCTCTCTATAACTCTGTCCCTCTTTCCCCCGTCTCTCTATAACTCTGTCCCTCTTTCCCCCGTCTCTCTATAACTCTCTGTCCCTCTATAACTCTCTTTCCCTCTTCCCCCGTCTCTCTATAACTCTCTGTCCCTCTATAACTCTGTCCCTCTTTCCCCGTCTCTCTATAACTCTGTCCCTCTTTCCCCGTCTCTCTATAACTCTGTCCCTCTTTCTCCCGTCTCTCTATAACTCTGTCCCCCGTCTCTCTATAACTCTCTGTCTCCCGTCTCTCTATAACTCTGTCCCTCTTCCCCCGTCTCTCTATAACTCTCTGTCCCTCTATAACTCTGTCCCTCTTTCCCCCGTCTCTCTATAACTCTGTCCCTCTTCCCCCGTCTCTCTATAACTCTCTGTCCCTCTTTCCCCGTCTCTCTATAACTCTCTGTCCCTCTATAACTCTGTCCCTCTTTCCCCCGTCTCTCTATAACTCTGTCCCTCTTCCCCCGTCTCTCTATAACTCTCTGTCCCTCTTTCCCCGTCTCTCTATAACTCTGTCCCTCTTCCCCCGTCTCTCTATGACTCTCTGTCCCTCTTCCCCCGTCTCTCTATAACTCTGTCCCTCTTCCCCCGTCTCTCTATAACTCTGTCCCTCTTTCTCCCGTCTCTCTATAACTCTGTCCCCCGTCTCTCTATAACTCTCTGTCCCCCGTCTCTATAACTCTGTCCCTCTTCCCCCGTCTCTCTATAACTCTCTGTCCCTCTATAACTCTGTCCCTCTTCCCCCGTCTCTCTATAACTCTGTCCCTCTTTCCCCGTCTCTCTATAACTCTGTCCCTCTTTCCCCGTCTCTCTATAACTCTGTCCCTCTTTCCCCGTCTCTCTATAACTCTCTGTCCCTCTATAACTCTGTCCCTCTTCCCCCGTCTCTCTATAACTCTGTCCCTCTTTCCCCGTCTCTCTATAACTCTGTCCCTCTTCCCCCGTCTCTCTATAACTCTGTCCCTCTTTCCCCGTCTCTCTATAACTCTGTCCCTCTTTCCCCGTCTCTCTATAACTCTGTCCCTCTTTCCCCGTCTCTCTATAACTCTGTCCCTCTTTCTCCCGTCTCTCTATAACTCTGTCCCTCTTTCCCCGTCTCTCTATAACTCTGTCCCCCTTTCTCCCGTCTCTCTATAACTCTGTCCCTCTTTCCCCCGTCTCTCTATAACTCTGTCCCTCTTTCCCCCGTCTCTCTATAACTCTCTGTCCCTCTATAACTCTGTCCCTCTTTCCCCCGTCTCTCTATAACTCTGTCCCTCTTTCCCCCGTCTCTCTATAACTCTCTGTCCCTCTATAACTCTGTCCCTCTTCCCCCGTCTCTCTATAACTCTGTCACTCTTTCTCCCGTCTCTCTATAACTCTGTCCCTCTTTCTCCCGTCTCTCTATGACTCTCTGTCCCTCTTCCCCCGTCTCTCTATAACTCTGTCCCTCTTCCCCCGTCTCTCTATAACTCTGTCCCTCTTTCTCCCGTCTCTCTATAACTCTGTCCCCCGTCTCTCTATAACTCTCTGTCCCCCGTCTCTATAACTCTGTCCCTCTTCCCCCGTCTCTCTATAACTCTCTGTCCCTCTATAACTCTGTCCCTCTTCCCCCGTCTCTCTATAACTCTGTCCCTCTTTCCCCGTCTCTCTATAACTCTGTCCCTCTTTCCCCGTCCCTCTATAACTCTGTCCCTCTTCCCCCGTCTCTCTATAACTCTGTCCCTCTTTCCCCGTCTCTCTATAACTCTGTCCCTCTTTCCCCGTCTCTCTATAACTCTGTCCCTCTTTCCCCGTCTCTCTATAACTCTGTCCCTCTTTCTCCCGTCTATCTATAACTCTGTCCCTCTTTCCCCGTCTCTCTATAACTCTGTCCCTCTTCCCCCGTCTCTCTATAACTCTGTCCCTCTTTCCCCCGTCTCTCTATAACTCTGTCCCTCTTCCCCCGTCTCTCTATAACTCTCTGTCCCTCTATTACTCTGTCCCTCTTTCTCCCGTCTCTCTATAACTCTGTCCCTCTTTCTCCCGTCTCTCTATAACTCTGTCCCTCTTTCCCCCGTCTCTCTATAACTCTGTCCCTCTTTCCCCCGTCTCTCTATAACTCTCTGTCCCTCTATAACTCTGTCCCTCTTTCCCCCGTCTCTCTATAACTCTGTCCCTCTTTCTCCCGTCTCTCTATAACTCTCTGTCCCTCTTTTTCCCGTCTCTCTATAACTCTGTCCCTCTTTCTCCCGTCTCTCTATAACTCTGTCCCTCTTTCCCCCGTCTCTCTATAACTCTGTCCCTCTTTCCCCCGTCTCTCTATAACTCTCTGTCCCTCTATAACTCTGTCCCTCTTTCCCCCGTCTCTCTATAACTCTCTGTCCCTCTATAACTCTGTCCCTCTTTCCCCCGTCTCTCTATAACTCTCTGTCCCTCTATAACTCTGTCCCTCTTCCCCCGTCTCTCTATAACTCTGTCACTCTTTCTCCCGTCTCTCTATAACTCTGTCCCTCTTTCCCCCGTCTCTCTATAACTCTGTCCCTCTTTCCCCCGTCTCTCTATAACTCTCTGTCCCTCTATAACTCTCTTTCCCTCTTCCCCCGTCTCTCTATAACTCTCTGTCCCTCTATAACTCTGTCCCTCTTTCCCCGTCTCTCTATAACTCTGTCCCTCTTTCCCCGTCTCTCTATAACTCTGTCCCTCTTTCTCCCGTCTCTCTATAACTCTGTCCCCCGTCTCTCTATAACTCTCTGTCTCCCGTCTCTCTATAACTCTGTCCCTCTTCCCCCGTCTCTCTATAACTCTCTGTCCCTCTATAACTCTGTCCCTCTTTCCCCCGTCTCTCTATAACTCTGTCCCTCTTCCCCCGTCTCTCTATAACTCTCTGTCCCTCTTTCCCCGTCTCTCTATAACTCTCTGTCCCTCTATAACTCTGTCCCTCTTTCCCCCGTCTCTCTATAACTCTGTCCCTCTTCCCCCGTCTCTCTATAACTCTCTGTCCCTCTTTCCCCGTCTCTCTATAACTCTGTCCCTCTTCCCCCGTCTCTCTATGACTCTCTGTCCCTCTTCCCCCGTCTCTCTATAACTCTGTCCCTCTTCCCCCGTCTCTCTATAACTCTGTCCCTCTTTCTCCCGTCTCTCTATAACTCTGTCCCCCGTCTCTCTATAACTCTCTGTCCCCCGTCTCTATAACTCTGTCCCTCTTCCCCCGTCTCTCTATAACTCTCTGTCCCTCTATAACTCTGTCCCTCTTCCCCCGTCTCTCTATAACTCTGTCCCTCTTTCCCCGTCTCTCTATAACTCTGTCCCTCTTTCCCCGTCTCTCTATAACTCTGTCCCTCTTTCCCCGTCTCTCTATAACTCTCTGTCCCTCTATAACTCTGTCCCTCTTCCCCCGTCTCTCTATAACTCTGTCCCTCTTTCCCCGTCTCTCTATAACTCTGTCCCTCTTCCCCCGTCTCTCTATAACTCTGTCCCTCTTTCCCCGTCTCTCTATAACTCTGTCCCTCTTTCCCCGTCTCTCTATAACTCTGTCCCTCTTTCCCCGTCTCTCTATAACTCTGTCCCTCTTTCTCCCGTCTCTCTATAACTCTGTCCCTCTATAACTCTGTCCCTCTTTCTCCCGTCTCTCTATAACTCTGTCCCTCTTTCCCCCGTCTCTCTATAACTCTGTCCCTCTTTCCCCTGTCTCTCTATAACTCTCTGTCCCTCTATAACTCTGTCCCTCTTTCCCCCGTCTCTCTATAACTCTGTCCCTCTTTCCCCCGTCTCTCTATAACTCTCTGTCCCTCTATAACTCTGTCCCTCTTCCCCCGTCTCTCTATAACTCTGTCACTCTCCCGTCTCTCTATAACTCTGTCCCTCTTTCTCCCGTCTCTCTATGACTCTCTGTCCCTCTTTCCCCCGTCTCTCTATAACTCTCTGTCCCTCTATAACTCTGTCCCTCTTCCCCCGTCTCTCTATAACTCTGTCACTCTTTCTCCCGTCTCTCTATAACTCTGTCCCTCTTTCCCCCGTCTCTCTATAACTCTCTGTCCCTCTATAACTCTGTCACTCTTTCTCCCGTCTCTCTATAACTCTGTCCCTCTTTCTCCCGTCTCTCTATAACTCTGTCCCCCGTCTCTCTATAACTCTCTGTCCCCCGTCTCTATAACTCTGTCCCTCTTCCCCCGTCTCTCTATAACTCTCTGTCCCTCTATAACTCTGTCCCTCTTCCCCCGTCTCTCTATAACTCTGTCCCTCTTTCCCCGTCTCTCTATAACTCTGTCCCTCTTTCCCCGTCCCTCTATAACTCTGTCCCTCTTCCCCCGTCTCTCTATAACTCTGTCCCTCTTTCCCCGTCTCTCTATAACTCTGTCCCTCTTTCCCCGTCTCTCTATAACTCTGTCCCTCTTTCTCCCGTCTCTCTATAACTCTGTCCCTCTTTCCCCGTCTCTCTATAACTCTGTCCCTCTTCCCCCGTCTCTCTATAACTCTGTCCCTCTTTCCCCCGTCTCTCTATAACTCTGTCCCTCTTCCCCCGTCTCTCTATAACTCTCTGTCCCTCTATTACTCTGTCCCTCTTTCTCCCGTCTCTCTATAACTCTGTCCCTCTTTCTCCCGTCTCTCTATAACTCTGTCCCTCTTTCCCCCGTCTCTCTATAACTCTGTCCCTCTTTCCCCCGTCTCTCTATAACTCTCTGTCCCTCTATAACTCTGTCCCTCTTTCCCCCGTCTCTCTATAACTCTGTCCCTCTTTCCCCCGTCTCTCTATAACTCTCTGTCCCTCTATAACTCTGTCCCTCTTCCCCCGTCTCTCTATAACTCTGTCACTCTTTCTCCCGTCTCTCTATAACTCTGTCCCTCTTTCTCCCGTCTCTCTATAACTCTCTGTCCCTCTTTTTCCCGTCTCTCTATAACTCTGTCCCTCTTTCTCCCGTCTCTCTATAACTCTGTCCCTCTTTCCCCCGTCTCTCTATAACTCTGTCCCTCTTTCCCCCGTCTCTCTATAACTCTCTGTCCCTCTATAACTCTCTTTCCCTCTTCCCCCGTCTCTCTATAACTCTCTGTCCCCCGTCTCTCTATAACTCTGTCCCTCTTCCCCCGTCTCTCTATAACTCTCTGTCCCTCTATAACTCTCTTTCCCTCTTCCCCCGTCTCTCTATAACTCTCTGTCCCCCGTCTCTCTATAACTCTGTCCCTCTTCCCCCGTCTCTCTATAACTCTCTGTCCCTCTATAACTCTGTCCCTCTTTCCCCCGTCTCTCTATAACTCTGTCCCTCTTCCCCCGTCTCTCTATAACTCTCTGTCCCTCTTTCCCCGTCTCTCTATAACTCTGTCCCTCTTCCCCCGTCTCTCTATGACTCTCTGTCCCTCTTTCTCCCGTCTCTCTATAACTCTGTCCCCCGTCTCTCTATAACTCTCTGTCCCCCGTCTCTATAACTCTGTCCCTCTTCCCCCGTCTCTCTATAACTCTGTCCCTCTTCCCCCGTCTCTCTATAACTCTGTCCCTCTTTCCCCGTCTCTCTATAACTCTGTCCCTCTTTCCCCGTCCCTCTATAACTCTGTCCCTCTTCCCCCGTCTCTCTATAACTCTGTCCCTCTTTCCCCGTCTCTCTATAACTCTGTCCCTCTTTCCCCGTCTCTCTATAACTCTGTCCCTCTTTCCCCGTCTCTCTATAACTCTGTCCCTCTTTCCCCGTCTCTCTATAACTCTGTCCCTCTTTCCCCGTCTCTCTATAACTCTGTCCCTCTTTCTCCCGTCTCTCTATAACTCTGTCCCTCTTTCCCCGTCTCTCTATAACTCTGTCCCTCTTCCCCCGTCTCTCTATAACTCTGTCCCTCTTTCCCCGTCTCTCTATAACTCTGTCCCTCTTTCCCCGTCTCTCTATAACTCTGTCCCTCTTTCCCCGTCTCTCTATAACTCTGTCCCTCTTCCCCCGTCTCTCTATAACTCTGTCCCTCTTTCCCCGTCTCTCTATAACTCTGTCCCTCTTTCCCCCGTCTCTCTATAACTCTGTCCCGCTTTCCCCCGTCTCTCTATAACTCTGTCCCTCTTTCCCTCGTCTCTCTATAACTCTCTATCCCTCTATAACTCTGTCCCTCTTTCCCCGTCTCTCTATAACTCTGTCCCTCGTCTCTCTATAACTCTCTGTCCCTCTATAACTCTTTCCCTCTTCCCCGTCTCTCTATAACTCTCTGTCCCTCTATAACTCTGTCCCTCTTTCCCCGTCTCTCTATAACTCTGTCCCTCTTTCCCCCGTCTCTCTATAACTCTGTCCCTCTTTCCCCCGTCTCTCTATAACTCTCTATCCCTCTATAACTCTGTCCCTCTTTCTCCCGTCTCTCTATAACTCTCTGTCCCTCTTTCCCCCGTCTCTCTATAACTCTGTCCCTCTTTCCCCCGTCTCTCTATAACTCTCTGTCCCTCTATAACTCTGTCCCTCTTTCTCCCGCCTCTCTATAACTCTCTGTCCCTCTTTCTCCCGTCTCTCTATAACTCTCTGTCCCTCTTTCTCCCATCTCTCTATAACTCTGTCCCTCTTTCCCCCGTCTCTCTATAACTCTGTCCCTCTTTCTCCCGTCTCTCTATAACTCTCTGTCCCTCTATAACTCTGTCCCTCTTTCCACGTCCCTCTATAACTCTGTCCCTCTTTCCCCTGTCTCTCTATAACTCTGTCCCCCGTCTCTCTATAACTCTGTCCCCGTTTCGCCCCTGCTCCCTGTCTTCTGGCATGGCTGTAGGAGAGTGGGATCCCTCAGTATACATCATTACCCACTTGTGTTATGACAGCATTCCCTAAATAACCAACCCCTGTCACTATACAATAACACTGCTTCTCAGCGCTCATCCTTCCTACTGTTCATGAACAGATTGGTGACAACACCATCTGTCATCCTTCCTACTGTTCATGAACAGATTGGTGACAACACCATCTCTCAAGCATCCAACAAAATCTCTATTCTCGACCCATTCATCATCAACATCCGTGGGTCTTGTTCATAAGCACCAAACTAAAGAAAAAGGTCAGAAACAGAGAAATGGAGAGGTACTGTCTAAGCAGTTATACAATGGGGGGTCCTAATGAACACAACCCTGGTGTAACCCCCACCCCAAACTCAATATAATGATGGGTGAGGGAGGGGGTATTTAAATGAGAGCAGCAGAGTTAGCCCTTTATGCAAATCACCCTCCAAAACTGGGACATAGTAAATTATGAGGCAAGGAAGGCAATTATAAAGCCCTGCCATTTCAAAGAATAACACTGTGTGTAGTGTGTTATAGCCCCAGGTGTTACAACATCAACACTACAAATTAAATGATTTGTAATAGAGAATACCTCCCTCCCCCTACCCTGGTCCAACCCCACTGGAGGTCCCTCCCCCTACCCTGGTCTAATCTCAATGGCACTGGAGCTCCCTCCCCCTAACCTGGTCCAATCCCACTGGAGCTTAAACCCCCTACCCTCGGTCCAATCCCACTGGAGCTCCCTCCCGCTACCCTCGGTCCAATCCCACTGGAGCTCCCTCACCCTACCCTCGGTCCAATCCCACTGGAGCTCCCTCTCCCTACCCTCGGTCCAATCCCACTGGAGCTCCCTCCCGCTACCTCGGTCCAATCCCACTGGAGGTCCGTCCCCTACCCTGGTCCAATCCCACTGGAGGTCCGTACCCCTACCCTGGTCTAATCTCAATGGCACTGGAGGTCCCTCCCCCTACCCTGGTCTAATCTCAATGGCACTGGAGGTCCCTCCCCCTACCCTGGTCTAATCTCAATGGCACTGGAGGTTCCTCCCCCTACCCTGGTCTAATCTCAATGGCACTGGAGGTTCCTCCCCCTATCCTGGTCTAATCTCAATGGCACTGGAGGTCCCTCTCCCTACCCTGGTCTAATCTCAATGGCACTGGAGGTCCCTCCCTCTACCCTGGTCTAATCTCAATGGCACTGGAGGTCCCTCCCCCTAACCGGGTCCAATCCCACTTGAGGACCCTACCCTTGTCCAATCCCACTGGAGGTCCGTCCCCCTACCCTGGTCCAATCCCACTGGAGGTCCATCCCCCTACCTTGGTCCAATCCCAACGGAGGTCCGTCCCCCTACCTTGGTCCAATCCCACTGGAGGTCCCTCCCCCTACCTGGTCCAATCTCACTGGCACTGGAGGTCCCTCCCCCTACCCTGGTCCAATCCCACTGGAGGTCCCTCCCCGGTCCAATCCCACTCGAGGTCCCTCCCCCTACCCTGGTCCAATCCCACTGGAGGTCCATCCCCCTACCTTGGTCCAATCCCACTGGAGGTCCCTCCCCCTACCCTGGTCCAATCTCACTGGCACTGGAGGTCCATCCCCCTACCCTGGTCCAATCCCAGTGGCACTGGAGGTCCCTCCCCCTACACTGGTCCAATCCCAGTGGCACTGGAGGTCCATCCCCCTACCCTGGTCCAATCCCAGTGGCACTGGAGGTCCCTCCCCCTACCCTGGTCCAATCCCAGTGGCACTGGAGGTCCCTCCCCCTACCCTGGTCCAATCCCAGTGGCACTGGAGGTCCCTCCCCCTACCCTGGTCCAATCCCAGTGGCACTGGAGGCCATGCTAGAATGCTGTGGTTGGCCAAGACTCACTTCTGTCAATAATTCAGATGATTTTCCTGATTGAACTATAAACAGGCTTTACTTCTCCCATCATACTATAGGGGATTGTTTCTTCATACTAACCTGAAGATGAATGACCTTCTAAATGACTCAAATATTGATACACATCTACAAGTACATCAGCATTATAAGGAAATCAATCCTTTGTCATTTTCTGAACACAGGTGCAGAGAGAGGCCGAGCTCCAAAAACAAGTTGTGTTATCTCAGGGACAGATCAGATATCAGGATCCTCCTGGTATGGCCTGTGTAATGTTATGTTATGGACAGATCAGAGATCAGTATCCTGGTATGGCCTGTGTAATGTTATGGACAGATCAGTATCCTCCTGGTATGGCCTGTGTAATGTTATGGACAGATCAGAGATCAGTATCCTCCTGGTATGGCCTGTGTAATGTTATGGACAGATCAAAGAACAGTATCCTCCTGGTATGGCCTGTGTAATGTTATGTTATGGACAGATCAGAGATCAGTATCCTCCTGGTATGGCCTGTGTAATGTTATGTTATGGACAGATCAGAGATCAGTATCCTCCTGGTAAGGCCTGTGTAATGTTATGGCCAGATCAGAGGTCAGGATCCTCCTGCTGCAGCCTGTGTAATGTTATGGCCAGATCAGAGGTCAGGATCCTCCTGCTGCAGCCTGTGTAATGTTATGGCCAGATCAGAGGTCAGGATCCTCCTGCTGCAGCCTGTGTAATGTTATGGCCAGATCAGAGGTCAGTATCCTCCTGGTATGGCCTGTGTAATGTTATGGCCAGATCAGAGGTCAGGATCCTCCTGCTGCAGCCTGTGTAATGTTATGGCCAGATCAGAGGTCAGGATCCTCCTGCTGCAGCCTGTGTAATGTTATGGCCAGATCAGAGGTCAGGATACTCCTGCTGCAGCCTGTGTAATGTTATGGCCAGATCAGAGGTCAGGATCCTCCTGCTGCAGCCTGTGTAATGTTATGGCCAGATCAGAGGTCAGGATCCTCCTGCTGCAGCCTGTGTATTGTTATGGCCAGATCAGAGGTCAGGATCCTCCTGCTGCAGCCTGTGTAATGTTATGGCCAGATCAGAGGTCAGGATCCTCCTGCTGCAGCCTGTGTAATGTTATGGCCAGATCAGAGGTCAGTATCCTCCTGGTATGGCCTGTGTAATGTTATGGCCAGATCAGAGGTCAGTATCCTCCTGGTATGGCCTGTGTAATGTTATGGCCAGATCAGAGGTCAGGATCCTCCTGCTGCAGCCTGTGTAATGTTATGGCCAGATCAGAGGTCAGGATCCTCCTGCTGCAGCCTGTGTAATGTTATGGCCAGATCAGAGGTCAGGATCCTCCTGCTGCAGCCTGTGTAATGTTATGGCCAGATCAGAGGTCAGTATCCTCCTGGTATGGCCTGTGTAATGTTATGGCCAGATCAGAGGTCAGTATCCTCCTGGTATGGCCTGTGTAATGTTATGGCCAGATCAGAGGTCAGTATCCTCCTGGTATGGCCTGTGTAATGTTATGGCCAGATCAGAGGTCAGTATCCTCCTGGTATGGCCTGTGTAATGTTATGGCCAGATCAGAGGTCAGGATCCTCCTGCTGCAGCCTGTGTAATGTTATGGCCAGATCAGAGGTCAGGATCCTCCTGCTGCAGCCTGTGTAATGTTATGGCCAGATCAGAGGTCAGTATCCTCCTGCTGCAGCCTGTGTAATGTTATGGCCAGATCAGAGGTCAGGATCCTCCTGCTGCAGCCTGTGTAATGTTATGGCCAGATCAGAGGTCAGGATCCTCCTGCTGCAGCCTGTGTAATGTTATGGCCAGATCAGAGGTCAGGATCCTCCTGCTGCAGCCTGTGTAATGTTACGGCCAGATCAGAGGTCAGGATCCTCCTGCTGCAGCCTGTGTAATGTTATGGCCAGATCAGAGGTCAGGATCCTCCTGCTGCAGCCTGTGTAATGTTATGGCCAGATCAGAGGTCAGTATCCTCCTGCTGCAGCCTGTGTATGGTTATGGCCAGATCAGAGGTCAGGATCCTCCTGCTGCAGCCTGTGTAAATGGGACTAGTTCCTCTGGTAGGGGTGTAACAGAAACTCTATACACGTTATGTAACTAACCCAACCTTTCCCTCACCTCCCCTCGCTAATGCATTTACGGCTGTGTCTGTGTGTGTCTGTCCTACAGAGAGATGTGTAGTGTGTCTAAACGGCTTTGTATAGAGCCCAAGTCACTAGCTAGCTGCCCCTCATTGGCTCCTATATGTGTGTAACCCTTAAAATCACTCCCCATCCAGTAAATAACCATGATCAATTAGCAATACTGCTAGTATAGACAAAGGGTTAATGGTCAATGTGGGTTAGTTAGCAATACTGCTAGTATAGACAAAGGGTTAATGGTCAATGTGGGTTAGTTAGCAATACTGCTAGTATAGACATAAAGGGTTAATGGTCAATGTGGGTTAGTTAGCAATACTGCTAGTATAGACATGAAGGGTTAATGGTCAATGGGGGTTAGTTAGCAATACAGCGAGTATAGACTAGCATAGATTGAAGTATTCCCACTACATAACATAGGCCTACTCAAATGTACCCTACCTTAACCCCTACCCCCTTCATAACACACACAAACGTCAGTGGGATTCAGGGGTTGCAGGGGTTTGTGGGTATGCATCATGGTGTCTCAACGCTCCATTGGACATACCACCAGCCCATTTTCATCTAAATGGAGCTCCTCTATTGTTCAGGGGTGGGACACACACACACACACACACACCACTGAATAGCTTGTCACACTCTGCTGCACTCAGGCAACGATCACACACGTTCTGAAGCTACGCACATGCACACAACTATAAACACACACAGTCAGACAACACTGCCTTTAGCGTCGCTATCAAAAGGAGAAAGGACTCTCTCTCTCTCTCTCGGTTCACAGCATATTAGCATAATGGTTGTGACGGTGCAAGTCTAGACGTTCAGATCTCCCCTATTCACATCAGGCCAGGCTAGCTAGGTTCACGCTCTGGCTGCAGAGCAACAGCCCGCTCTCCCTCGCCTCAGAAACACGCCTGAACAACAAGCTCAACGACCGCTGGGCTGCTCTTATCATATACAGAGCATTCAGTCTGTGTAGTGTGTATATATGAACAGGCCAATTATCAAGTTTAGGTTGGGAAACACACAAACATGCAACAGCAAATAGAAACAAGACACCAACTCATCAACAAGAAAGACTAGGAAGTTCGACGCTCCCCCTCCCTCGCGCTCTCTCTCTAAACACAACGCCTGGGAAAATAATAAACTAGGACAGCTAGTCTTTTTTCATATAACCTACACAGCTTTCACTCTGCGTCTACACGAACAGGCCTGCCCTGTGGCCAACCATGCTTGTGAAACACAGAAACATGCAACAACAGAACAAGAACAACTCTCTCCTTTTCCTCTAACTCATAAAGAAGAAAGGCTGGGGATTCTGTAGGCATGAAGTGAACGTGAGACGCCGTTTTAGGGGAGCCGGTTAGGGTGTGTGTTTTCTTAACAGGAATGTGATTCTTCTGGACACATTCAGCAGGGGATGCTCCCCTCCTACTCACAATGTAGGGGTGTGTGTGTGTGTAGACATGCTCAGCCATCCCTTCAGGAATCGAACCAGGAACTAGCTACAACCTGACCTATTTAAGCAATAAGGCCCGAGGAGGTGTGGTATATAGCCAATATATCATGGCTAAGGGCTGTTCTTATGCAAGACGCAACGCGGAGCACCTGGATACAGCCATTAGCCATGGTATATTGGCCATATACCACAAACCCCCGAGGTGCTTTATTGCTATTATAAACTGGTTACCAACACAATTAGCAGTAAAAATACATGTTTTGTCATACCCATGGTATACGGTGTGATATAAGACGGCTTTCAGCCAATCAGCATTCAGGGCTCAAACCACCTATACAAAAAAATCCATCAAAGTCCGTCAGGTTAAGCTAGAGATATCAGCTTTGTTGTATGGGCCGCGTCTCAATCCACTGCTTCCGCCTATGTGAGCCTTCTGCATCCGCGTGGAAGGTGGCCGGGCTACAGCGGTGTTTGTCAGACCATGAGAAATCCCGAAAATCTGTCTTTTCACGAAAACGTCTGTAGCGTCCGAACGGTTTGGCCAACAAACTATTAAGAGACTCTCAGGAACATGGTGGTGTTCTCCGTTTTGCTCTACGACCCCCACAAGTGTCACGGGAATCAGTCAGGAAGAATACTAACTAGACAAAGCCTAGTCTAGGCAACCATCACCTCCCCTGTCACAGAAACATCATATGAACCTGCATGATTTTTGTTCCAAAAATGAAAGTGTAGTTTGTTTTTCTCTTTTCTCTTCTGGGGAGGTTGGACCTGACTGGCTGACTGGGGTTGTTCTGGGTTGGACCCGACTGGCTGACTGGGGTTGTTCTGGGTTGGACCCGACTGGCTGACTGGGGTTGTTCTGGGTTGGACCCGACTGGCTGACTGGGGTTGTTCTGGGTTGGACCCGACTGGCTGACTGGGGTTGTTCTGGGTTTGACCCGACTGGCTGACTGGGGTTGTTCTGGGTTGGACCCGACTGGCTGACTGGGGTTGTTCTGGGTTGGACCCGACTGGCTGACTGGGGTTGTTCTGGGTTGGACCCGACTGGCTGACTGGGGTTGTTCTGGGTTGGACCCGACTGGCTGACTGGGGTTGTTCTGGGTTGGACCCGACTGGCTGACTGGGGTTGTTCTGGGTTGGACCCGACTGGCTGACTGGGGTTGTTCTGGGTTGGACCCGACTGGCTGACTGGGGTTGTTCTGGGTTGGACCCGACTGGCTGACTGGGGTTGTTCTGGGTTGGACCCGACTGGCTGACTGGGGTTGTTCTGGGTTGGACCCGACTGGCTGACTGGGGTTGTTCTGGGTTGGACCCGACTGGCTGACTGGGGTTGTTCTGGGTTGGACCCGACTGGCTGACTGGGGTTGTTCTGGGTTGGACCCGACTGGCTGACTGGGGTTGTTCTGGGTTGGACCCGACTGGCTGACTGGGGTTGTTCTGGGTTGGACCCGACTGGCTGACTGGGGTTGTTCTGGGTTGGACCCGACTGGCTGACTGGGGTTGTTCTGGGTTGGACCCGACTGGCTGACTGGGGTTGTTCTGGGTTGGACCCGACTGGCTGACTGGTTGGTTCTGGGTTGGATCGGTTTTGTTAAGAGAGTGTGTGTCCCAAATGGCACCCTATTGCCTTAATAGAGATCTACTTTTGACCAGGGCCCTGGTGAAGTAGTGGACTATACAGGGAACAGGGTCCCATTTGGGATGCAGTCCTGGTCTGTGCTGCTGTGGTGATGGTGTGTAATATGATGGGTTCCTGCTTGGCTTGAGTGACTTTATATTAAAGGGAGTGAGCTGGAAAAAGAGGAGAGAAGGAGAGAAGGATAGAGAGGAGAGCTGGGAAGAAAGGAGAGAGGGGGGGAAAGAGGAGAGAGGGGGAAAGAGGAGAGAGGGGGGGAAAGAGGAGAGAGGGGGGGAAAGAGGAGAGAGGGGGGGAAAGAGGAGAGCTGGAAAGAGAGGAGAGGGGGGGAAAGAGGAGAGGGGGGAGAAAGAGGAGAGAGGGGGGGAAAGAGGAGAGAGGGGGAAAGAGGAGAGCTGGAAAGAGAGGAGAGAGGGGGGGGGAAAGAGGAGAGAGCTTAATGTCCCTCTGCCATTTGTTTCACTGTGTGAAATGGACAGGAGTGTTACACCAACTGACTGACTGGCTGACTGGCTAACAAAACCCTCTTATTTCTCAACATTGAGTTGCTTATTTCAAGTGTAGAAAGTAACTAGCGCCGTCTTCAGCTAGCCAGATCAATAGCCTCTCTACTCCTCCCTCTTTTTCTCTCTCTTTACAGCCTGGAGGCAGCTGGCCCTTATTTCTCCCCCGTCCCCCTAGTCTCTCCCCTGTCCCCGCTTATCTCTCCCTGTTCTGGGCCTCAGTAGGGGAGAGGGCTGGGGGGGGGGGGCTGTTGGCTGGATAGACTATTTGAAATCATGTCATCCATGCGTACAGGAACACAGAGATCCACAGGGCTGGGTAATGAACCCAGCCTATACTGTAGCACGCCATGTTATGCTATCAGAGCGGGGAGAGGGAGGGGAACACCAACGTTAGTCTAGTAAAAACACCACATGCCCTAACATTGAACACTTTGTACACAAACACACTCAAAAACTGCATCAATGTTTTGTAAATCTTGGCCACTGTTCAAACAAAAAAACTGCTTAACTAGGTTATTGTCAAGAATTAGCATGATAGATTAACTTTGCTAAACTTCAATTGGATAATATGAATAGAAATGACAATTTCGTACTCAGATGCAGTTGAAACATGTACAACATAAAGTCAACTAAACCTTCAGTTTACATGACATTTCTCCTCCCTCTAACGGTACTTGACAACACACCATGAAGCATAGCTATGTACCAACACAGATCCCAGAACTGGCGTAAAACCTTGGAGAGCAAAACTCAAGTGCCAAACACCCACCAGCTTCAACACACATTCCCAGCTCTCAAACAAAGTAGGGGCACAACAGGTCAGATTCCCCGGGTGTGAAGAGCTTGGACGACTTAATCTAAGTCCTGTGAGTAGATGAACACAGTGTGTGTTTGTCTAACACTGTTGAGTCATCAATGTACATTTACAGACTAGGAGTTGGAGCGATGCCAGGTAATGTTGCAACAGCGTTTTTAAAGATTAACTCTTAACAACACATTATGGGACTATGAGAGGAGTGAGGGATGTGAGGGATGACTGTTACAATTTCAGGCAGAGGAGTTTGTAAACACTGGTGTTCCAGCTGAGTTCTCTGCTCTCTATTGGTTGGTGTTCCAGCTGAGTTCTCTGCTCTATATTGGTTGGTGTTCCAGCTGAGTTCTCTGCTCTCTATTGGTTGGTGTTCCAGCTGAGTTCTCTGCTCTCTATTGGTTGGTGTTCCAGCTGAGTTCTCTGCTCTATATTGGTTGGTGTTCCAGCTGAGTTCTCTGCTCTCTATTGGTTGGTGTTCCAGCTGAGTTCTCTGCTCTCTATTGGTTGGTGTTCCAACTGAGTTCTCTGCTCTCTATTGGTTGGTGTTCCAGCTGAGTTCTCTGCTCTCTATTGGTTGGTGTTCCAGCTGAGTTCTCTGCTCTCTATTGGTTGGTGTTCCAGCTGAGTTCTCTGCTCTCTATTGGTTGGTGTTCCAGCTGAGTTCTCTGCTCTCTATTGGTTGGTGTTCCAGCTGAGTTCTCTGCTCTCTATTGGTTGGTGTTCCAGCTGAGTTCTCTGCTCTCTATTGGTTGGTGTTCCAGCTGAGTTCTCTGCTCTCTATTGGTTGGTGTTCCAGCTGAGTTCTCTGCTCTCTATTGGTTGGTGTTCCAGCTGAGTTCTCTGCTCTCTATTGGTTGACGCTAGCCAAAGCCAAAACACATGCAGATAGACTGGGCTCTACTGCCAACACTAGGGCTGGGACAACATTCTTCGATACAGACAAATATTACAGCATTAAATTGGCCCATTTAAAGTAAACCTGTCACAAAACCAACAACTCCTAGTCTTATTCATGAACCAGACCACTTGTTGTTTCTCGGGAGAAACGTGAGAGTTGTTGTTTTTTTTGAAGATTTTTGACATAACCTAGAATAGATAGATGATCAATGCCTTTATACCAAAAGGCAAGCCAGCCCACACCAAATAATAACAACTGCTTGTCAACAGGCAGCTTAGTTGGCCCTAATTCAATGCCTGGTCTTAGCCAGCCCTTATCTAATACAGTTCAAATCTAGTTCAATGATACAGCTTACACTTAAGTGCAAGCCGATGGGCTCATTATTGTGGAACATACGTACTAGCCTGTCTTAACACAGTTCCTTGAAAGTGCTTGGGCTTACCACAACACATACAGAGAGAACTCAAAAGAATACAAACGTCATTATTTGTCGATCAGTGTAGTATATTTCTGCACAGCTGCAATGTTGGTTATGTCCCAAATAGCACCCTATTCCCTATATACAGCTGAAGTCAGAAGTTTACATACACCTTAGCCAAATACATTTAAACTCAGTTTCTCACAATTCCTGACATTTAATCCTAGTAAAAATTCCCTGTCTTAGGTCAGTTAGGATCACCACTTTATTTTAAGAATGTGAAATGTCAGAATAATAGTAGAGAATGATTTATTTCAGTTTTTATTTCTTCTTGCTGCCACCTCCGTGCTTCACGGTTGAGATGGTGTTCTTCGGCTTGCAAGCTTCCCCCTTTTTCCTTCAAACATAATGATGGTCATTATGGCCAAACAGTTCTATTTTTGTTTAATCAGACCAGAGGACATTTCTCCAAAAAGTACGATCTTTGTCCCCATGTGCAGTTACAACCGTAGTCTGGCTTTTTTATGGCGGTTTTGGAGCAGTGGCTTCTTCCTTGCTGAGTGGCCTTTCAGGTTATGTCGATATAGGACTAGTTTTACTGTGGATATAGATACTTTTGTACCGGTTTCCTCCAGCATCTTTACAAGGTCCTTTGCTGTTGTTCTGGGATTGATTTGCACTTTTCGCAGCAAAGTACGTTCATCTCTAGGAGACAGAACGCGTCTCCTTCCTGAGCGGTATGATGGCTGCGTGGTCCCATGGTGTTTATACTTGCATACTATTGTTTGTACAGATGAACGTGGTACCTTCAGGCGTTTGGAAATTGCTCCCATGGATGAACCAGACTTGAGGAGGTCTACAATTTATTTTCTGAGGTCTTGGCTGATTTCTTTTGATTTTCCCATGTCAAGCAAAGAGGCACTGAGTTTGAAGGTAGGCCTTGAAATACATCCACAGGTACACCTCCAATTGACTCAAATAATGTAAATTAGCCTATCAAAAGCTTCTAAAGCCATGATGTCATTTTCTGAAAATTTCCAAGCTGTTTAAAGGCACAGTCAACTTAGTGTATGTAACATTCTGACCCACTGGAATTGTGATACAGTGAATTATGAGTGAAATAATCTGTCTAAACAATTGTTGGAAAAATTACTTGTGTCATGCACAAAGTAGATGTCCTAACCAACTTGCCAAAACTACAGTTTGTTAACAAAACATTTGCGGAGTGGTTGAAAAACGAGTTTGAATGACTCCAACCTAAGCGTATGTAAACTTCTGACTTCAACTGTAGTGCACTACTTTTGACCAGAGCCCTATTAAAAGTATATTGCACTAAATAGGGAATAGTCTGTCATTTGGGACACAACCGTTGTGAACGTTTCACCTTGTTTAACTACACCCCAGCTCTCCAATCACAGGCCAAACACTGACCTCATCCTCATGTCTTGTTGCCAATGACAACACACACACACACACGCACGCCCCTTTACAGGCCCAGGAACACACAGTACAGAACAGAACACAGCACGCTACCGAGACCCTTAAGAGATTCCAGCTGTGCTCAAAACGATGATCACTTCAACACACACACGGTCAGAGACATACACACTCACCATCACACACACGGGAGAGAACATGATTACACCATTGTATGAAGTGAACCAGAGTGAGCACCCCCCCCCCCCATCCATCCATCTAGCTTCTATCTACACATGAAAGCAAACAGCTACAGGGGTTGTAGGATAGAAAACAAGCATTGAACAGGATACTTATTAGCTTTGTCCCAAATGGCACCCTTTTCCCTAAATAGTGCACTGCTTTTGACCATATCGGGTGCCATTTGGGACTCAACCATCAGCGATGGAACAGGTAGTTGTGTCTGAACAGGGCATTAAGAGCAGCTGGCTGTAACAATACCTCTCTGGCTCCAAGGCCATCTCTACTCTGCCCTTCTCCATGTCTGTGAATGGCACCCTATTCCCTGTGTAGTGCACTACTTTAGATCAGGGACCCTGGTCAATAGTAGTGCACTACATAGGGAAGAGGGTGCCATTTGGGATGCAGGCTGCTACATCATTACATCACATACATCTCTCAACAGGGGCTTTGGTGGAGTGGTCAGTTACAACACGCAGGACACAAAGAGACACACACACACAGGGACAAGGAATGTTGTCTGTGAATTAGGGCCAGGTCTTCTATTCTGTTAAGGAAGAGTAAACTATTAGATTTTGTTTCTTACTTTCAGGTCAAGGATGAGAACTTCAGAACTCAGGTCAAGGATGAGAACTTCAGAACTCAGGTCAAGGATGAGAACTTCAGAACTCAGGTCAAGGATGAGAACTTCAGAACTCAGGTCAAGGATGAGAACTTCAGAACTCAGGTCAAGGATGAGAACTTCAGAACTCAGGTCAAGGATGAGAACTTCAGAACTCAGGTCAAGGATGAGAACTTCAGAACTCAGGTCAAGGATGAGAACTTCAGAACTCAGGTCAAGGATGAGAACTTCAGAACTCAGGTCAAGGTTGAGAATTGAGAACTTCAGGAAGCTGATGATGGAATAAGACAATTTTGGGGAAATTACCTGAATTTTGCATCGCTACACCAGAGGGAGAAAAGTTCAGAGCTCTACCTAGAAACACATCTGACAGGAACACATGGTAAACAGCATGCAGGCTAGCTTCACCACAGGTACAGCTGTTGCTGTGAGAGCAGCTAATCCACCAACAGGGCTGTACTGTACAAACATGCAATAAAAGAGATCGGTCACGTCGCCACAGGTTGTACATCACTTCACTGTGTGCTCTGCCAACCTGCCTACGCCCTTATTAAAGACCAGGGGTATATCTCTATAGTCTAGAGTGGCTTCCTCTCATGTCCTTTCAGAAGCAACGTCAGACAGGCCGTGTCCCAAACGGCACTATATTCCCTACATAGTGCACTACTTTTGACCAGAGCCCATAGAGCTGTGGTCAAAAGTTGTGCACTATATAGGGAATAGTGTTAAATGTGGATTTGGGAAGCACCTTGTGTCAGGACAAAGTCACTGACACCAACACACCAGTGTTATCATTGTTCTGCATCACAGCACATTTGGCCTTATTATCTAACAAGGTGATGGTGGTAACCCGCACAAGACACCAGCAGGCCTGACAGACACGCTGGAGAGAAAGTTAAGTTCAGTGTGTTTAAAGCAAAACAACACAATCCGGGTCTTGTTCAGTTGGCACGAAGGACGAAGCGTTAGAAAATATGCAGAAACTGGGAGGTTCTATCTGTAGCTGTCCAATAACAAATGCTTGCTGAACCTGAAGACAGAGGACAGCCACTCTGAGACTCTTGTAAATACGGGCCTGTTCTGACCCCCCGAACCTGAAGACAGAGGACTTCCACTCTGAGACTCCTGTGAATATGGGCCTGTTCTGACCTCTGACCCCCCCAACCTGAAGACAGAGGACTTCCACTCTGAGACTCCTGTGAATATGGGCCTGTTCTGACCCCCCGAACCTGAAGACAGAGGACTTCCACTCTGAGACTCCTGTGAATATGGGCCTGTTCTGACCTCTGACCCCCCCAACCTGAAGACAGAGGACTTCCACTCTGAGACTCTTGTAAATACGGGCCTGTTCTGACCCCCCGAACCTGAAGACAGAGGACTTCCACTCTGAGACTCCTGTGAATATGGGCCTGTTCTGACCTCTGACCCCCCCAACCTGAAGACAGAGGACTTCCACTCTGAGACTCCTGTGAATATGGGCCTGTTCTGACCTCTGACCCCCCCAACCTGAAGACAGAGGACAGCCACTCTGAGACTCTTGTGAATATGGGCCTGTTCTGACCTCTGACCCCCCCCAACCTGAAGACAGAGGACAGCCACTCTGAGACTCTTGTGAATATGGGCCTGTTCTGACCTCTGACCCCCCCCAAACTTAAGACAGAGGGAAACGATTAGTAGACAACTCTAACAGCAGCAAGTCTAGTTAGTCTCAAAGACAGTGGTGGTCTGTATACATCTTGACACTCCACCAGAGACTGAGAGGGCCACACCAGACACTAATCTAGGACAACACCAGGACAATAGGGCCCCTGCACCTCCAACACTGGTTCCAGGACAATAGGGCCCCTGCACCTCCAACACTGGTTCCAGTACAATAGCTGGCCTGCACCTCCAACACTGGTTCCAGGACAATAGCGGGCAAGGTTGGCTGTCAATCAACGATAAACTACAGACAGATTTCCAAATCCACCCCTAGCCTCCTACACTGCTGGCTGATTCCAAGGTTGCATCTCAAATAGCACCCTATTCTATTCCCTATATAGAGCATAGAGCCAAGGGCTCAGGTCAAAAGTAGTGCACTATATAGGGAAAAGGGTGCCATTTGGGATGCATTCCAAATCGACCCCTAGCCTCCTACACATTAGTGCCTCATGTAGCCTGGGGCAGAAAGAATTGGATAGGCCCTGAAGCATATCAGTGGGCAAGGTGGCGGAGTCATTAATATATAGATAATTATTCAGTCCTTTCAGCGCAATGAGACGTGGCTGGGAGGCCTAAATTAAACCAGGGTCGTATTCACTAGTGCACACCGTAGCAAAACGCTTTGCTTTGGTTTGTGGTGTTGCATACCGAGTAACAAGTGATCCAACTAGGTCTAGCCCAGTTGTTGTTTGCAGGTAAAACTAATATGAGGTAAGCCCTCATCACTGTACAGGGTCCCCTGTAGCTCAGTTGGTAGAGCATGGCGCTTGCAACGCCAGGGTTGAGGGTTCGTTTCCCGTGGGGGGCCAGTATGAAAATGTATGCACTCACTAACTGTAAATCGCTCTGGATTAGAGCGTCTACTAAATGACTAAAATCTAATCACAAGCTACCCTGATGAAAGTCACACACAGGCCTGCATCAGTCTCTGTGTCACAAACATGACCTTGCTTTATCTCACCCACCACTGAATCAGCTGAAGCTGAATTAAGGAAAATAATCAATGAAAACATCCATCATGTTATCTAGGTTAGTCCAAGGACAGTTTGTAACCCCTAACAAGTTGATAAGACATGATCAAATAATAAGTATGGACCCCCATCCACCCAGATCTGAGGCCAGTTTTATCTCAGCTGAGAGTCATTAGGGATGAGCAGCAGCGTTTTCATCCATGCACTACATATAATACCCTGATCCAATCCACCATAACATGTCATAACATGCCCAATCTGACCACTAGTAGCTACTACAGTCAATAGGGATTAGAGTAGCTAGCTAGTAGAACAACAGTTCAGTGAAATAGTGTTCTATGCGGTTCCATCGCGTTAACGTTATCAAGAGGGACTGATATCAATTGAAATGCCGTTGGTGAACGTGTTGAGAGAATAGTGAATACAATATGTCAAGTCAGCCACTGCATCTGGCAGAGGGTGAGTTGTCAGTCTAATTTGACATTTAGAGATATTATATTCAGCTTTGGTACTTAACCTATTGTTACAGCCAGGCCGCTTCCTGGTTGGCTTGTACACAACCAAACGTATGTCTGTGGCTTGACAAAAGGTCGACAACATTGGACTCAAAACCTTTCCAGCTGGCTTAGCTAGTGGTTATGATAACCTAAGGAAGGTGGTTTTATTACCAACAAGAACAATTGATGTGTGTAGTATCACAGTTATATTCTGACAAATATATCTGAGCATTGAAGTGATAGAATAAATTGTCCGATTTGAATTTAGCTAGCTAGAATCAGCTGGCTAAAACGAAAACTGAACAGCTGACGTTTGATACCGTTGGAGAGTTAGCCAGCTAGCAAATGCCATGTAAGCTTGCTATAAAAAGCAAAATAACAGATGTGTGAAAATAAATACCATTAGCTGTTTTATATTAGAAACTTACCCAAATAAATATCTCCAAATGATCCACTTCCAATTTTTCTACCCAGTCTGTATCGGTTTCCCACTCTCAATTCCATGATTGACAATTTATAGCAAGCAAGCTCGCTAGCTCAAAATCCACAAAAATATTACAGGCAAAAGTCCAAGAAGGTTTCAGTCAAAATAAAATACAATAAAGACAAAACAATTTCAATAAACGTTTTTTTTCTCTCTTCTTTCTGCCTCCCGTCTCAGTCTATCTATCCGGATATAGTAACTGTTCCTATCTACAATCCACCAAACTATCTTTCACCTCTCGTTTTAAAACAATCCTAATATCATAAAATCATAATACTGGGTTTGTTTTGAAGGTTAACGTGTGTAGTTTATGCTCTTGCTATTTTCGATATCATCCCGACTTGCTTTTCCGAGGATGAAGATGGATTTTGAAGACGTCGCCCTTGTATTTTTCTCTATTTTCTTTCAGCACTGTTCTGCGTCTGGCTTTTTCCATATAGCTGATATGCGACTTTTCGCCGTTCAGCAATCTGTAGTACGTCGCTGTCGTCACTTCCCTTAGCAACGGCTGGCCATGGCAAATATCTGGCATGGGGGAGGGGAGCCAGGGCTGGGAAGGGCTTGCCTTGACACTATAACAACAAAAGCCAGGATTTTACCAATTTCCTTTGTCCAGCATGACATGTAAAAGCAAGCATGAGTATTATCTAACTGTCATGTTCACTGTGTGTTTGTTGCGTTTAATAACCCCTACAACAAGCTTTTATGTTTAGATGAAATTACACAGTATATTGAGACACACATCAATCTATAGTTAGATTTTTATTAAATGTATGGACATTGTGTAATAGTAGGCCTACATAAGAAATAAGAAAAATATATAATCCAAACAACAATCTCACCTCTTTGTAAACATTGAAAAGGACATACTGATCAATCAGGGGGTCTGGGTGTGTCTTTGGGCATGGGGAGACGGGGAGATTGCCTGTAAATCCAGGGGAAACTGGAGACCCTGTGTGTGTATCCCAAATAGCACCATATCCCCTAAATAGTGCACTACTTTAGGTCAAAAGTAATGCACTATATGGAGGGCTACCCAAGTCATAGACTGTTCTCTCTGCTACCTCACAGCAAGCGATACCGATGCACCAAGTCTGGAACCAACAGGACCCTGACCAGTTTCTACCCCCAGGTCATAAGACTGCTAAATAGTTAGTTAAATAGTTAACCAAATAGCTACCCCAGACTATCTGCATTGACCCTTTTTACACTAACTCTTTTGACTCATCACATACGCTGCTGCTACTGTTTATTATCTATCCTGTTGCCTACTCACTTTACCCCTACCTATATGTACATATCTACCTCCATTACCTCGTACCCCTGCACATCGACTCAGTACTGGTACACTGTGTATATAGCCAAGTTATCGTTACTCATTGTGTATGTAATCCTTGTGTTATTAATTTTATATTATCTCTCTATTTTACTCACTGTATTGTTGGGAAGGGCCCGTCAGTTAGCACTGCACTGTTAGTCTACACCTGTTGTTTATGAAGCATTTGACAAATAACATTTGATTTGATTTTATCTGCCCTCACACCACCAATGGAAAAGTACACACTATACTAAATATTTACATGTAAGTTTTCCTGCTCCTCCTAGTTCTTAGTAACAACTCTCAGCCCTCTCTGTCAATATCCTTCTCCACCCTGCTTTGCCTGCTCAGGAATACAATCAGCAAGCTAGTAGTCTCATTTCACAACCACTCAGTTAGTACCAGAGAACCCCCCCCCCCCCCCCCCCACTCCACTTATCACTCCAGTTATCCAATGCTTGACTTTGTACAATTATGGCTTCTAGGAAGGGCCATCGAGAGGTGCCAAAAGGAATGAGGAAGGGGGAGGGGCTGGTATGGGAGTGGGCGTAAGCAACCCCGCTTATCTCCTCTACTACCTACCGTGACGTCTATCTTATTCAAGTAATAGTTCAGATCCACCTGTACTGTGTTAAGGCGTGAACCTGTCAGTCCATCTGGCATAGGAAATATCTGTTGGGACATGTCGTCGTGATGTAGCCGTGACGTCGCCAGAGCAACGACTCAGCTCGCCCTCCAGGCTCAGACACTTTTCCCCAGGCTCAACCCGCTCAATCAAACTGTCTTCAGTCCCAAATGGCACACTATTCCATATGTAGAATACTGGTTTTATGGTTTTAATATTGGGTTAAAAGTATTGCACTGTATAGGGATTGGGAATAGGGTGCCATTTGGTACGGCGTTCTCTGAGGAAATTCAAACGTCTCAGTCAGTGAGTGAGCGAGGCTTCACACAACCAGCCAGGCATGAGGACTGGGGTGTTATGTTGTATAGTATAACCATAGGAGTGTCAAGACATCACAAACAGATCTGGGACCAGGCTTTGGGGAAGAAGGTAGTATCTATTCTGATCTACAGTACATATCCCCTGTTCACTTCCTTGGAGTAATCACTAATCCAACATGATTGGAAAGTTGATAGCAGAGGTTTGTCAACATAACTTCCATCCATGTCAGATCAGACATCACTTCAAGGAAAGGATATGTTAAAAGTATTCAAACTGGTTGGCTTGGCTTGGCCTGTTAGGTCAAACCTGAGTTCATATGAAAACTGGATGTGGCACATTTCCTGTGAAACCCTTCAGCTACCTACCACACCTTAGCTGATCTACCTACCACACCTTAGCTGATCTACCTACCTCACCTTAGCTGATCTACCTACCACACCTTAGCTGATCTACCTACCACACCTTAGCTGATCTACCTACCACACCTTAGCTGATCTACCTACCTCACCTTAGCTGATCTACCTACCACACCTTAGCTGATCTACCTACCACACCTTAGCTGATCTACCTACCACACCTTAGCTGATCTACCTACCACACCTTAGCTGATCTACCTACCACACCTTAACTGATCTCGTCAAAGAATGCTTAGAGCTTAAAATGACGTAAATGACCATGGATTTCAATAGAATCCCCATCCTGCAGTCAAATTTCCTGGCGTGTGTATGTGTGTGTGTGTGTGTGTGAAAGTGTGTGTGTGTGTCGCCTGCCTGTTGTCCTATTGAAGCCTGCCAGGGGACTTCAATAGGAATGACTTCCAGTTCCATTACCCACGGCTGCCAGGGGACATCAATAGGAATGACTTCCAGTTCCATTACCCACGGCTGCCAGGGGACATCAATAGGAATGACTTCCAGTTCCATTACCCACGGCTGCCAGGGGACTTCAATAGGAATGACTTCCAGTTCCATTACCCACGGCTGGTAGCATGTGATACTGTGCTTCCCGGCACCCGGCTTTCCCTTCCCTCTGAGTGAATTTAGAGTGATCATCCGGATCCATTCTGCTCCAGCAGATATATAGTTTTGTCCCAAATGGCACCCTATTCCCTACATAGTGCACTACTTCCTATGGGCCCTGGTCATAAGTAGTGTGCTATGTAGGGAATAGGGTTCAATTTGGGACTCAAGTAAATGTAATCCCCAGAGAGTACAGCTGCTGTCTGTTTAATCCGGCTCTGCCAACACACACAATGGGTTAAGTACACCGCTCTGATATTACCGCCATGATTCAATTAAAATTCCCTACTTAAAATGAAAGTGTGCACATGAATTGTGAATTGTGAACACACACACAGGGAGCAGAAAGCTGCACACATTGTTTTAGAGGATTTTCTTGTAGTCCATTCACAGTAGTGATGTCATAAAGATTATCCCCACTTCATGGTTATCTCCTGTATTCACAGACAATACGGAGTTCATATAGAAGGTGATTACATAGACCACATGGCTAAAGGATATATATATTTTCTACTGCATTTAGAGAACGAAGCAATATGGATTCATTTACTTGGGATTTATCGTAACAACGATTTAATCCAGGATAAAGTCAGAAGTACGTTTTTTTCTGAAGAAAGCAACATTTACTAAAATAATGACAATAGATACCTTTGGACAAATTATTTGGATTTTACTGGATTGCCTAAAGAGTAGGAAAGTAATGATTGAACTGAATGAATATGCTAAACTGGTAATGAATATGCTAAACTGGTAATGAATATGCTAAACTGGTCCCCAGTGTTCAGACTCATTTTCATGCTCTGAGGATTCAGACCTCTCCTCTTGGCTTCTGCTCTCTGCAGGACACATGTAGAAGAGTAAGTTATTGTAAGGTAGTATTCTGATTTGCACATTGAAACATTCTGCAAGGTTTTACAAGCTGTCTAGGAACTAAGACACATTGCAGTATATGACATAACGACATTGAATGACGATGTTATAATAATAATATATAATAATATGCCATTTAGCAGACACTTTTATCCAAAGCGACCTACAGTCATGTGCGCCTATGGGTGGTCCCGGGGATCGAACCCACTACCCTGGCGTTACAAGCGCCATGCTCTACCAATTGAGCTACAGAGGACCACATGTTATGTCATTACTGCCCAAGGTATGAATTTAAAGCTATTCTCTCTGTTCCTCTCTTTTTCTCAAATCTTACCAATGTCCATTCAAATCATACCTACAGTGAGGGAAAAAAGTATTTGATCCCCTGCTGATTTTGTACGTTTTCCCACTGACAAAGACATGATCAGTCTATCATTTTAATGGTGTTTTTTTTTTAACAGTGAGAGACAGAATAACAACCAAAAAATCCAGAAAAACGCATGTCAAAAATCTTATAAATTGATTTGCATTTTAATGAGGAAATAAGTATTTGACCCCTCTGCAAAACATGACTTAGTATTTGGTGGCAAAACCCTTGTTGGCAATCACAGGGGTCAGATGTTTCTTGTAGTTGGCCACCAGGTTTGCACACATCTCAGGAGGGATTTTGTTCCACTCCTCTTTGCAGATCTTCTCCAAGTCATTAAGGTTTCGAGGCTGATGTTTGGCAACTCGAACCTTCAGCTCCCTCCACAGATTTTCTATGGGATTAAGGTCTGGAGACTGGCTAGGCCACTCCAGGACCTTAATGTGCTTCTTCTTGAGCCACTCCTTTGTTGCCTTGGCCGTGTGTTTTGGGTCATTGTCATGCTGGAATACCCATCCACAACCCATTTTCAATACCCTGGCTGAGGGAAGGAGGTTCTCACCCAAGATTTGACGGTACATGGCCCCGTCCATCGTCCCTTTGATGCAGTGAAGTTGTCCTGTCCCCTTAGCAGAAAAACACCCCCAAAGCATAATGTTTCCACCTCCATGTTTGACGGTGGGGATGGTGTTCTTGGAGTGATAGGCAGCATTCCTCCTCCTCCAAACACGGCAAGTTGAGTTGATGCCAAAGAGCTCGATTTCGGTCTCATCTGACCACAACACTTTCACCCAGTTCTCCTCTGAATCATTCAGATGTTCATTGGCAAACTTCAGAAGGCCCTGCATATGTGCTTTCTTGAGCAGGGGGACCTTGCGGGCGCTGCAGGATTTCAGTCCTTCACGGCGTCATGTGTTACCAATTGTTTTCTTGGTGACTATGGTCCCAGCTGCCTTGAGAACATTGACAAGATCCTCCCGTGTAGTTCTGGGCTGATTCCTCACCGTTCTCATGATCATTGCAACTCCACGAGGTGAGATCTTGCATGGAGCCCCAGGCCGAGGGAGATTGACAGTTATTTTGTGTTTCTTCCATTTGCGAATAATCACACCAACTGTTGTCACCTTCTCACCAAGCTGCTTGGCGATGGTCTTGTAGCCCATTCCAGCCTTGTGTAGGTCTACAATCTTGTCCCTGCCATCCTTGGAGAGCTCTTTGGACTTTGCCATGGTGGAGAGTTTGGAATCTGATTGATAGATTGCTTCTGTGGACAGGTGTCTTTTATACAGGTAACAAGCTGTGATTAGGAGCACTCCCTTTAAGAGTTTACACACCCTGTTCATCCAAAACTAACTCTAAAATGTGGAGGTTTGGAGATGTTGTGCCTACCAATCAACAGGTTGTTTTATAGCTTGAGAGTGAATGGAAAAGTAAACAACAAGCTCAACACATCAAGTAACTCCAATTACAGTACTGTTGTCTGTCACAACTTCCTCCGAAGCTGCCTCCCCTCCTTGTTCGGGCAGGCTTCGGAGTTCGTTGTCACCGGCCTACTAGCCACTGCCGCTCCATATCTCATCATTACATTTGTCTTGTCTTGTCAATTTCACACACCTGGTTCTATTCCCCTCATTAGTACATGTATAAATGTTCCCTCTGCCCCCCTTGTCCTTGTGGGTGACTGTTATTTGTGAGTTGAGTGTAGCTCGGTTGAGCTACCCATACCTTGTATTTCCGGGGATATTGTTACCCGTGTGCCTGTATTTTGTTGACGCTATCCAGCGGAACTGTGTCCTACGGAATAAACTCTGTATTCGGTGATTTACCCTCCTGCGCCTGACTCCTTCTAATCACATTCTCACATTGTCATTATATATATATAGATGGACCTTGGACATCTGTCTGTGTAGTGTGTGTGTGTGTGTGCATATTGGCCATTGTTCCTGGCTCTAGATGGTGTGTCTCGAGAAGGGGGTCAGCATGAAATTCGATCACCTTGGTTACACCACGGCACGACCTGATCATGCATTCTGATTGGCTATAGGGTAACCAATGCCTGAGGCCACTGCTGTAAGTATTCTAATTCTATGGGTATCGCACGGCCATAGCCTTCTATTGCAATACAAGGCTGTCATATGGCTACTCAGCTTGGCTTGACACAGAGACATTACATAATAAAAGTTCTCAGTCAGTCACGTTGAATCCAATGCGCACTGGAAGCCTATTAGCGCTCTGTACCAAAACAATACGCACTACCTTGTAAACCGTCTGTAAGTACTGGCAGAACAAAACACAGTGTATGCCAGATATAAATGTAGGATCTTAATTTGATCACGCTTTTGTTGCTGAGAATATTCCTGCACCGCAGGAAATGCGGATGAGTTTAATGATTTACATAAATTCACTGAAAACCTGCACTAACACATGGTTATATTAACAGTATTGGACTAATTTTGAGCCAGCTAATAGTTTTACCATCAGTCAAGCAACATTTTGAAGTAAACGTTCAAATCCTGTTGCTGCAGGATTATTTTGCAATACTCTCTCTCTCCTGGCACAGGCACAGTGTGAGTTGGATAGGTTTTTACAATGTAGCTCCCTCTGGTCTCCTCTGCAACTAAAGTAGTTACACAGTTGTTACAATGTTTTCTCTCTCTCTCTCTCTCTCTCTCTCTCTCTCTCTCTCTCTCTCTCTCTCTCTCTCTCTCTCTCTCTCTCTCTCTCTCTCTCTCTCTCTCTCTCGAGGTGTGGTATGTAGATTTGCATTCAACCGACCACGCACACAAACACACTCTCACACAGACAGCTCCTGGAGTAAAACACTCCCTCGGGACAAAATTAACGTGAATCACTACTCTATTCTAATCAGTACCAAAGCAGAGTTTTTCCACACAAACAACAAGACAACAGTATATGGATGTGTTACAAATGGCACCCTATTCCCTCATGCACTACTTTTGACCAGAGCCCCATAATCTCTGGTCAAAAGTAGTGCACTATGTAGGGAATAGTGTGCCATTTTGAACACAGCCTATGCAACTCTATATCTCCCCACGGACTCCAGCTAAAGCTAGACTAGGAGAGTGTTTTTTCTCAAGGGACCCTGTGTGTTTTGGCACAAGTCCAAAATAAAAAGATAAAGTCAGCCAACAGAGTTAAAAACTAAAGAATAGACTTTATACCAACCTTTGATGGGGGGGTTAAGATGTCTGATTATGTATGTCTTACATAATTAGATGCTCAAACCCTACACCCCAACCCAAGAACTCTGTCCGGGAGCTGCCCTCCCACCCCTACGGGAGGGCAGCTCCCACTCAGCCCAGTCCAAGGGCTTCTCTGTCCTGGCACCCCAATGGTGGAACCAGCTTCCCCCTGAAGCTAGGGCATCAGAGTCCCTGCCCATCTTCCAAAAACATCTGAAACCCTACCTCTTCAAACAGTATCTTAAATAATCCCACAGCACCCCGACTCGCACCCTCTCCTCACCCCGAACCCCCCCCCCCCCAAAAAAAGGCCTTTCTTCCCCTCTAGCTCTGACTTTGCTGACAACTACTGGTACTGTACTGTATGGTACTGTATGGTACTGTATGGTACTGTATGGTACTGTACTGTATGGTACTGTATGGTACTGTATGGTACTGTACTGTATGGTACTGTATGGTACTGTACTGTATGGTACTGTATGGTACTGTACTGTATGGTACTGTATGGTACTGTATGGTACTGTACTGTATGGTACTGTATGGTACTGTACTGTATGGTACTGTATGGTACTGTACTGTATGGTACTGTACTGTATGGTACTGTACTGTATGGTACTGTATGGTACTGTATGGTACTGAATGGTACTGTACTGTATGGTACTGTATGGTACTGTATGGTACTGTACTGTATGGTACTGTATGGTACTGTATGGTACTGTACTGTATGGTACTGTATGGTACTGTATGGTACTGTACTGTATGGTACTGTATGGTACTGTATGGTACTGTACTGTATGGTACTGTATGGTACTGTACTGTATGGTACTGTATGGTACTGTACTGTATGGTACTGTACTGTATGGTACTGTATGGTACTGTATGGTACTGTATGGTACTGTATGGTACTGTATGGTACTGTACTGTATGGTACTGTATGGTACTGTACTGTATGGTACTGTATGGTACTGAATGGTACTGTACTGTATGGTACTGTATGGTACTGTATGGTACTGTACTGTATGGTACTGTATGGTACTGAATGGTACTGTACTGTATGGTACTGTATGGTACTGTACTGTATGGTACTGTACTGTATGGTACTGTATGGTACTGTATGGTACTGTATGGTACTGTACTGTATGGTACTGTATGGTACTGTATGGTACTGTACTGTATGGTACTGTATGGTACTGTATGGTACTGTACTGTATGGTACTGTATGGTACTGTACTGTATGGTACTGTATGGTACTGTATGGTACTGTACTGTATGGTACTGTATGGTACTGTACTGTATGGTACTGTATGGTACTGTACTGTATGGTACTGTACTGTATGGTACTGTATGGTACTGTACTGTATGATACTGTATGGTACTGTATGGTACTGTACTGTATGGTACTGTATGGTACTGTACTGTATGGTACTGTACTGTATGGTACTGTATGGTACTGTATGGTACTGTACTGTATGGTACTGTATGGTACTGTATGGTACTGTACTGTATGGTACTGTATGGTACTGTACTGTATGGTACTGTACTGTATGGTACTGTATGGTACTGTATGGTACTGTACTGTATGGTACTGTATGGTACTGTATGGTACTGTACTGTATGGTACTGTATGGTACTGTACTGTATGGTACTGTACTGTATGGTACTGTACTGTATGGTACTGTATGGTACTGTATGGTACTGTATGGTACTGTATGGTACTGTACTGTATGGTACTGTATGGTACTGTACTGTATGGTACTGTATGGTACTGTATGGTACTGTACTGTATGGTACTGTATGGTACTGTACTGTATGGTACTGTATGGTACTGTATGGTACTGTACTGTATGGTACTGTATGGTACTGTATGGTACTGTACTGTATGGTACTGTATGGTACTGTACTGTATGGTACTGTATGGTACTGTACTGTATGGTACTGTATGGTACTGTATGGTACTGTACTGTATGGTACTGTACTGTATGGTACTGTATGGTACTGTATGGTACTGTATGGTACTGTATGGTACTGTACTGTATGGTACTGTATGGTACTGTATGGTACTGTACTGTATGGTACTGTATGGTACTGTATTGTATGGTACTGTACTGTATGGTACTGTATGGTACTGTACTGTATGGTACTGTATGGTACTGTATGGTACTGTATGGTACTGTACTGTATGGTACTGTATGGTACTGTACTGTATGGTACTGTATGGTACTGTACTGTATGGTACTGTACTGTATGGTACTGTACTGTATGGTACTGTATGGTACTGTACTGTATGATACTGTATGGTACTGTATGGTACTGTACTGTATGGTACTGTATGGTACTGTACTGTATGGTACTGTACTGTATGGTACTGTATGGTACTGTATGGTACTGTACTGTATGGTACTGTACTGTATGGTACTGTACTGTATGGTACTGTATGGTACTGTATGGTACTGTATGGTACTGTACTGTATGGTACTGTATGGTACTGTACTGTATGGTACTGTACTGTATGGTACTGTATGGTACTGTATGGTACTGTATGGTACTGTACTGTATGGTACTGTATGGTACTGTATGGTACTGTACTGTATGGTACTGTACTGTATGGTACTGTATGGTACTGTATGGTACTGTACTGTATGGTACTGTATGGTACTGTATGGTACTGTACTGTATGGTACTGTACTGTATGGTACTGTATGGTACTGTATGGTACTGTACTGTATGGTACTGTATGGTACTGTATGGTACTGTACTGTATGGTACTGTATGGTACTGTACTGTATGGTACTGTACTGTATGGTACTGTACTGTATGGTACTGTATGGTACTGTACTGTATGGTACTGTATGGTACTGTATGGTACTGTACTGTATGGTACTGTACTGTATGGTACTGTACTGTATGGTACTGTATGGTACTGTACTGTATGGTACTGTATGGTACTGTACTGTATGGTACTGTATGGTACTGTATGGTACTGTACTGTATGGTACTGTATGGTACTGTACTGTATGGTACTGTATGGTACTGTATGGTACTGTACTGTATGGTACTGTATGGTACTGTACTGTATGGTACTGTATGGTACTGTATGGTACTGTACTGTATGGTACTGTATGGTACTGTACTGTATGGTACTGTATGGTACTGTATGGTACTGTACTGTATGGTACTGTATGGTACTGTACTGTATGGTACTGTACTGTATGGTACTGTATGGTACTGTATGGTACTGTACTGTATGGTACTGTATGGTACTGTACTGTATGGTACTGTATGGTACTGTATGGTACTGTACTGTATGGTACTGTATGGTACTGTATGGTACTGTATGGTACTGTACTGTATGGTACTGTATGGTACTGTATGGTACTGTATGGTACTGTACTGTATGGTACTGTATGGTACTGTATGGTACTGTACTGTATGGTACTGTATGGTACTGTACTGTATGGTACTGTACTGTATGGTACTGTATGGTACTGTATGGTACTGTACTGTATGGTACTGTACTGTATGGTACTGTACTGTATGGTACTGTATGGTACTGTACTGTATGGTACTGTATGGTACTGTATGGTACTGTACTGTATGGTACTGTACTGTATGGTACTGTACTGTATGGTACTGTATGGTACTGTACTGTATGGTACTGTATGGTACTGTACTGTATGGTACTGTATGGTACTGTACTGTATGGTACTGTATGGTACTGTACTGTATGGTACTGTATGGTACTGTACTGTATGGTACTGTATGGTACTGTATGGTACTGTATGGTACTGTACTGTATGGTACTGTATGGTACTGTACTGTATGGTACTGTATGGTACTGTATGGTACTGTATGGTACTGTACTGTATGGTACTGTATGGTACTGTATGGTACTGTACTGTATGGTACTGTATGGTACTGTACTGTATGGTACTGTATGGTACTGTACTGTATGGTACTGTATGGTACTGTACTGTATGGTACTGTACTGTATGGTACTGTACTGTATGGTACTGTATGGTACTGTATGGTACTGTATGGTACTGTACTGTATGGTACTGTATGGTACTGTATGGTACTGTACTGTATGGTACTGTATGGTACTGTACTGTATGGTACTGTATGGTACTGTACTGTATGGTACTGTATGGTACTGTACTGTATGGTACTGTATGGTACTGTATGGTACTGTACTGTATGGTACTGTATGGTACTGTATGGTACTGTATGGTACTGTACTGTATGGTACTGTACTGTATGGTACTGTATGGTACTGTACTGTATGGTACTGTATGGTACTGTACTGTATGGTACTGTACTGTATGGTACTGTATGGTACTGTACTGTATGGTACTGTATGGTACTGTACTGTATGGTACTGTACTGTATGGTACTGTATGGTACTGTACTGTATGGTACTGTATGGTACTGTACTGTATGGTACTTTATTGAGGAAAAATGTACTTACTATGACTGTGATATGTGGTTGTCTCACCTAGCTATTTTACTGTAAGTCACTCTGGATAAGAGCGTCTGCTAAATGACTAAAATGTTCATGTAAATGTACCAAATATGTATAGATTTTATCTCTATTTAATTTATATTTATTATTATCAATTTTATTTCACTTCGACCTGCATCGTTGGACCTCAGAGTTTAAGATTGTCAAGGTACCCTGCAATTACATCTTCAACCCTGTACATGTGACTAGTAAACTCTCTAATCTAATCTGATCAAAGCATCTGTCCTAAATTAAAGCTGGATAGTTAGCTATGCTAGTTAGTTAATTCATAGTTTATAAATAGTTAATAGCTGTGACTAGTGGCCTACACTCCCCAGCTAGACTGATTAGGAACACCCAAGAGATCATCTTTAATTACACAGGCACTAGTGATGATGAGGGTTATGAGGCCCACAGTGTGGAGTCAACGTCCAGACAACATTAAAATAAAATGCCATTTAGCAGACGCTTTTATCCAAAGCGATTTACAGTCATGCGTGCATACATTTTTGTGTATGGGTGGTCCCGGGGATCGAACCCACTACCTTGGCGTTACAAGCGCCGTGCTCTACCAGCTGAGCTACAGAGGACCACGTGTATAGTGTTTGTGTGTTTGCTGGGTAGGTTACTCTATTGGCATGTCCAGCAATCATGATTTTTGGACACAATAATCCCACTACAATAATATCTAAGACTACACTGAGTGTACAAAACATTATGAACACCTGCTCTTTCTATGACATTAATGTTCCACCACCCAAAGGACATCCTGCCAACTTGACACAACTGTGGGAAGCATTGGAGTCAACATTGGCCAGCATCCCTGTGGAACGCTTTCGACACCTTGTAGTGTCCATGCCCCAACGAATTGAGGCTGTTCTGAGGCCAAAAGGGGGTGCAACTCAATATTAGGAAGGTGTTCGTAATGTTTTGTACATTCAGTGTTTACGTTACCTTCTGAATCACTGGCAATTCAGCCTGACAAGTGGTTTTATATTGCCATCTAGTGGCCGGTATGAGGTCAAAACTCCACCAGAGCCAAGAACCATGCCGGGTTTTCTGTCCAACAGCACGACGCCTGACAGACGCCGTCAAAAAACACATTCTACGTGAACGCCGCATCTCAGCTATCATTCGTCCGCCGAAGCACACGGTTGAACGTCACCAGAACTGCAGCCAATCGCCGTAAACAAGGAAATGTTTATTTTGCGCTCTGTCCCGAACCGGAGGAACGCAAAATTCTGCCATTGATACCTGTTTATGTCTTCCATTTATTCATAGACTTCTAATTCATATTTCTCACCATGGACGGTGCATTGCCTACTGAGCATAAGGAGGATGGGTCTTTGTGGAGGAGAAAGAGAGAAGAAGAAGAGGATCAGATCGGGAGCAAGTTGTTAAAAACGGAAAGCAGCGGGTAACTTTTTTGACAGCTGTCACTTCGCAGGTTGTGTAGGCCTCGCTCTGGGCTGCTGATAAGTAGGGTTGTTTTAAGTTCACAGAGCACCAAACCCACTTTTTACAGCAGCTAGAATAAATGCAATGATTTGATCAATCAAATGCAATGATAAATACAATTATCAAAAGGAATACAGTACTGTATTTCAAATCCATGCTTGGCTTCACACATGGTCTATGTATGGTACTGTACATTCTAAATGTATTTGTCATTCCTATTTCACCAGTTTGGAGTCTTGCTTGGATCAGCCAGTTGAGTTGAGAAGTGTTCATGAAGTCATCAAGTATGGAGCCTCATCTCTGCCAGGTTGGTACAGAGAATAGACTGTATAACGGTACAGAGCCTCTGGATTTCAGAAGGGTTTTCATCCTTAGGAAATAACAGGACAATGAATGATGAAATAGTTCTAACACTCTGGTTCTAGTGTTGCTGGCCCTGTTCATTCAGCCCACCCAGTTGTTTGGTCTCCAGGCAGACCTGAAGACACAGTATTTAACCATATTTAATTGTACCTTTATTTAACTAGGCAAGTCAGTTAAGAACAAATTCTTATTTACAATGACGGCCTACACCAGCCAATTGTGCGCCGCCCTATGGGACTCCCAATCACGGCCGGTGGTGATACAGCCTGGAATCGAACCAGAGGGTCTGTAGTGACGCCTCCAGCACTGAGACGCAGTGCCTTAGACCACTGCGCCACTCGGGAGCCCATATTCAGTGAAAACTAAAAATGTTACCTAAAGCACAAAGAACGGACCAATCTGTGTCTTACCCTTACAGCTAAGCATTACGACCCGGATACCACTGAGCCAATCAGCTCCGGCCTTCAGTCCCTGGAGGAGCTGTTGTCGTGGAAACGCAGCGAGGCCAACCCCTTCAACGTGGCGACGGTGCCCCTGGCCGATCGGGAGCCTTCTCTGGCCAGCACGCCGCGCCGGACTCTGGTGAGTCACGACATGATGGGCGGATACCTGGATGACAGGTAGGTTGACCTCTCACCTCTGAACTCTCACCTGTGAGCAATGAACCTCTGTTGTCGTCATAGTGTCATAACAAGTAAACTTTGTTTGTAAACTCATTACTCTTTTCTATGATAGGCTATTACTAAATTCTCACATAACAATGTACTCATTGTGTTGGAAGTCACTTTGGATAAAAGTGTTTGCTAAGTCGTATAACTAAATTCCCTCTACCACTGACCTCTTACGTTTGACCCCTGACCTCTCTCCCCAGGTTTCTGCAGGGGGCAGAGTCAGATGCTCCCTATGTGTTCTACCACTGGCAGTACATTGATGTGTTTAACTACTTCAGCCACAACATGGTGACCATCCCCCCCGCCGTCTGGACCAACGCTGCTCACAGACACGGAGTCATCGTCCTGGGTGAGACTCAAGGGGCATGTCCCAATAATCCTTCCTTCCTCCTGAAGTATGCACTTGTTCACTACTCCCCACAAATGTAAAAACATTGGATTGGTGTAGACATGGGCTAGAGAGGGAGTTTCTTATAACAGTCATTTCCTGTCAAATCCATGAAGGAAAGTGAATAAGTGCACACTTTGGGAGAAAGCAGAGATTATTGGGATTCAATAATACCCTTTTCACACTACTGAGCCGAACCGAGTCCAAACCAACCTGTAGGGCCTAAGTGGGCCTGGTAATGTGTAGTGGACCATGCTGAAAATATTCAAGTCAGCACAGTTAGGTTCATTCTGGTCGGCCCAACAGTGTGAAAGGGGTAAATGCAGCTCTTTATGGTACACTACTGGTTTCCACTAGTATGTTCTCTGCCTTCACTCAGAGGACCTCTTATCTACAGGCCTACTGTGTTGGAGAGCCGTTGCTCTACTTCCTCAGGGAGTCGAGAGGTTTGGTTTCACTTTTAAAACCTTGATTGTTTGTGACCTTCGGGCTTTAGTCTGTGGTTTTCACCTCTCACTGTGTACGTGACTGTGTGTGTGTGTGTGTGTGTGTGTTGGAGTGACTGTCTCACTCGGGTCATATACAGCAAGATGTA